>NC_084598.1:29027221-29302221 GCF_033807715.1 Cololabis saira
TCCAAACTGATTCAAAAGGTCTTAAAAGTCCCTTTTTCTTCTTGAAATGAATCACTGGATGCATTATGTGTCTACACCTCTCTCCCTGTGTGTATTAATAATAAATGTTCGCTGCATAAAAGACTCAACTTCTGGGGCAAACTACTGATCACCTCCAGAGGTAGAAAGTACAAAAAAGCATTGAATGCCTCCACACAGCAGGACCTTCTTTATCCCGTCGGCCTGGCCAAAACCAGACACTTTATAGTTCTGCTCTTTAGAAGATCAAAGAAAGGTCATTTGAACTGAGACCTAAACACCCCGCTCATTCTGTCCTTTACATACAGTATGTGTGCACAAAAATGTCTGTTAAAAAGTGTCACTTTAACTAATTCACTTCACCGTACTTGTATGACAACAAATCCACCCATTTTCACACAAAAACCTCATTTGTTTTGGGTTTTATGTTGCTTGCATGCTCTGTGTTGCTGTACTGTATTGTGTAATGAGCGCAGCCGAGCATAGTCTTCCTCTTACTTAACATGTATGACAGAAGTGGATCAACGAATAATTTAGCAGCTTGACCCCATTTTGAATTCTCTTTTGTGAAGTAAGAGTAGAAAATGGAACACAAGGGATAATAATTTCATATTTTTTAAATGGGGAAAAAGTAGTTATCTAGCAGTTTACTATTTTCTAATAATTTGAACCCCCCCCATATGAGGCCCCACCACCCGATCAAATCAGGCTTTTTCCTTTTTTTTCTTCACAGTTCTTTGATTAAAAATAATAGAGATAGTGTTTATGTGGCTTTACTGTAGCTGTAGCTTTAGCTGCATGATTTGAAAAAAAAAAACCTTCAAAAGCCTACTGACTCTTGAGTATCCACTGTATTACTGACCTGGTCCCCAGGTTGCTTAGCAACAGCAGCCTGTATCTAGAAGACGGTGGAAATGCTCATTTCTCCCTAGTAACACGGTGGAGGGGATTTCTCTACTACGCAGAGCTGTATGTACCTCACAGAAGGATCTCTCGCTATTTTTAGAAACAGACTGCGCTCTTTGTCTGTTTTTCTTCGTGAGCCGAATAAAGTAGACAATATTTCGATTTTAAAAAGTCAGCTGTTATTTTTAGGTGTGCCGCATAATCATAAAACCTAGTTATCTGCTGATGTCAGGCAAAACAGGATGGTTTATGTAGGGAAAACTAGAAATCTTTACTTTCTGTAAACTGACTCTCATTGGTGTTATTCCCCCACTGCTTTCAACACAGAATCTTGTAATGAAATTAAGACTATAACAAGATATCCCCAGAATACCTTGATGATGTACAGGGAACTCCCACTACCATGAGGAATTTCAGCCAGTATTAATGCAGTGGAGTGAAGAATCTATAACTATGCCAGCTATTTAACAAATGAAATATTCACAGAAAAGACAGAAAAATTGCGTGGGTGGCTTTCAGTGTTTTATCTCGGCTGCTGACTGCACCAAGGAGATGTCCATTCCCAGTTTTATTCTCCTTTCAAGTACAGTAGCATGGCCCCTACCTCTTCCAAGCCTGCGATTATTTCTGCTGATATAACTCACTGGAATTTGTGGAGGGGCGGGGGGCACATGGAGAGATGCATAATTTAACAGTATCAGGAGCTAAAATTAGAAACAGTGGAGTGTGCCTCCAGCACTGTGACTGCGCCAGGTCGATAGCCTCTAAAGATAGAAAGGTCATCTATCATTTAGACAATGGAAAGGCAATATGTTAATATCCATCATAATGCCCCATGGCTTTTGCTGCGTGATCTGTGTTCTGTGTACAGTGTCTGTACAATAAGATGAAGAGGGAGTGGGCAGGGTGTTAGGTGGGAGTCATGCAGAGTTGCAGTGAAGGGTGCGTGGTATGTTATTTTGGCATTCATCATGAATACCTAGGGGACTTTTTTTTTCCTTTCACATCTCCAATATGTGCTATGATTAGCAGGGATTATCCTCCGCAGTTCTGTTGTGCAGCAATAAGCAAAAAGCTGCCTAGAAAAACATTTCCCACCATCTTTGAAACATTCATGTATTCTGCACAGGAAGACAAAACGGTGCAGAGTGCATCACTTGAACCTGATGCTTTGTAGTACTACATTTCTACAATAACAAGCAGCTGCTCTTATGGCTGCAAATGGAACCTCTTGGCCTTATAATACCAGTCCTGCTGACTTACGCAAGCTGCAGTCAGGCTGTTGCTTCGTCCTCTTGTTTGCTTGCAAACCTGTGAGTACCTTATCTGAAATGATGGGAAATCCTTTCCCTCCCTGAAGTCTTAGAACAGAGGACGAGGCTGTGTCGTTTGTTGTCTCCCTGACAAAGGGTGGATTTTGCTCTTTGGACAGCATGGGTGGCGCTGTGTGCTTTGCTGCAAAGTGATTGCACGGCAGGTTATGTAACGCTGTGGTATGCCCCTGTTTGATATGCCGGTGTTAAATAGCTCGAGTCTTGTGACACATTCACACACTGTATCCCTCCTGTCAGCCTTGTGAGTATTAATGGTCTGAGTTGTATTAGGAAAAACATAGTGTTGTTGCCATAAGGCACATGCGCAAACATTCGCTGTGCTGCCTGAACCAAAACATGTAATGGTTTCAAGTAATTACAAACAAGCATGTGCATATTCCTTTTGCAAAAACATTTTACAATCTTGATGTATTTGGTCTATAAACTGGCACTAGATGCAGCATTTCCACCGCTAGGAATCTTATCAGTTTTTGCTAAAATAGTTAATTAGTTAAGTACCGGGATGGAGGCTTCCCAGAATGAGAACTGGCCTTGAGTAAAAATCATTACACCCAAACAGTCTCCTCATGAGCAGCAGCAGATTGCACAAGATTAATCAGCTCTGTGAAAAACATCAGATAATCCAGTAAGATACCATTTTTGATCTCACCTGCACCTCCTCCTGAGCGTTATGTAACGTAGGCATACAATAGTTTTGGACATGTATGAATAAAAAGAACGTTTCCAACATCTGCCAAATGCATCGCTGTTACATCATGAACTACAGCTCAATGCAATGTTGATTTTGGCATAAAATGTGATCTGATCTTCCTCTATGAACAACCGAAATAGATAAACACAATTAGCTGAAGCTAGGAACACACAGACAGAGAGGGGACCTTGAATTTAAAAGGTTTTGGCAGCAGTGACTTCCAGGAAGCACTTGTGGTAGCTGGATTACACCTGCACACATTCAGCAAGAACTTTGAACCATTTTTCTTTACTGTGAATAACTGCTTCAACTCAGACACATTTGGAGGATGTCTGGTGTGAACGCCGGCTCTCCTGAGATCACTCCAGAGCATCTCTACGGAGTTCAGGTCTGGGTTCTGATGAGACCCAACTTCTAAGTTTCAGCTGGGGCCTGTACTACGAAGCAAGTTCAACATATCCAGGATATCTTTTCCTTATCCAGATTCACTAAGCGGGACAATTGCAATCACGCTAAGCGGTCACACGACGGCGGTTATCAACTCGGTATATCAACCCAGGTTTCTCCAATCTGGATATGAGCGCGTGCACATAAAAGGGGCGGTGTTTTCAGCGCATGACCAATCGCAAGCATGGAGAAGTCCGCTGTCAGAGCCGCTTATTTCAGTAGCGAAGAGCAAACAATAATTTTACGGAAATATGATGAGTATAGGCATATAATACAGGCAAAAAGCAACACAGTTGCAGCTGCAAAATGCAGGAAAGACAGCTGGCAAAAGATCGCTGACTGTATAAATGCGTAAATTCATAGGGATATAAACATATATTTGAATATTCTGGGAATCTTAATCTTAAACTGTAAACCATGATCAGCAATATTAAAATAATAAAAGGCTTGCAATATTTCAGTTGATTTGTAATGAATCCAGAATGTATGACATTTTTTTTGTTTTTGTGTTTGCATTACAGAAAATCACAATATTCTAATTTTCTGAGACAGTCTGTATATATTGGTTCTATAACTATTGTTGTTGACCGATAACTTGTGCTGATGCTGTACCAAAGAATTGGGTTTTTTTATTTATTTTATTTAATTTTTTATTTTTTCAGGAGGGGGGTATTTAGTATTTTAAAGTGACTTCTCAGAATGTTCGAGGGACGAAATTGAAAATCCCTTTTTTGCTATCCCCTTACAAATGCATCTTCTTTTTGATTTCTTCTTGATTTATTTATTTAATTGGTATTAGTTTTGGATTGACTGTACATCGGATTTTGGGTGATGATTTGTTTTATTTATTCATTGATTGATTTATTTTCTATTTTCTCCTCCACCTCTTTTTTTCCTTTTTTTTTGGATCGTTCATACAGGTACTCATCAGGGAAAGCAAAGGGGTTTTGGTGGTCCCTGAATACGCGTTCTGTTCGGAGGGATCCTCTCATGATCCGCGCACCAAGCTCCACTGGATTCTCTTCGAAAGGGCATGTCATTTTCCAAGAGAGCTGATTGGTCAGTGGGCGGTGCTTTTACACCCGGCGATCTGTATCTCGAACATAACCTGCTCCGGAGCAGGTTAGCGGTTCAGCATAAGTTACCATGGCGATGTGCCCCGCTAAGAAGTGAACCACCGTCGTAGTCCTGAAAACCCAGGGTTAAACCTGAAGTTACCTCGCTAACCCCAAATCCCGCTTCGTAGTACAGGCCCCTGGTGGATAGCCACCCTGTTATTATCCTGCAGGGTATGTTGGTATATTTAAGAGGCTGTTTTTACCTTGATGATAGTGAGTAGTTCAATCCCCGAGCCACATCATGATGCTCCCTCTGACATTCTTCACCTCAGGGATAATGTTTTGACGTTGGTGAGCTGTGCCCTTTTTTCTGCCACACATACTGTAGTAGCGCGTATTCTTCCCGAGAAATTCAACTTTTATTTCATTTTTCACAGAACATTTATAGCAGTGTTGCACATTGAAGAGTCATTTTGGCAGGACAGTTGGAGGTCTACACTTCCAGCCTTATGCAGATCCCACTACTCTTGATCATGTGCCTTCAGAAATCATTTCTTTGTGTGGCATGCTCCACGTCAGCAGATGCTTCCTATACACAGCAAATTTAAAATGTTTGGGGATATTTCATCAGCTGCTATCAGCTTAAGAACACAGTGTTTGCCTACTAGTGTAATTTAGATGAAGAGCAGATCACATTATACGGCAAATTCATGCAGAATTCACGTGTAAAATCAAGTCTTACCTTTCCACAGTCATGTTTACTAGTGCAGCAGTGATGTGAGCTCTAGATAAAGAATGCTGAGGTGTGTCTATTGCTTACTTGGCGAGTTTCATCTCAATCTGCTGGCGAATCTCCTGCCGCTCCTGATCGCTCCTCGCTGGGAAGATATTCCTGTCCTCCAGCTCCTGCTTGCTGGGCCTGTTTCGTAGTTTGACAGCCAGCAGCTCCTTCCTTAGCCTGCGAGGAAGTGTACCTGTAACCCCACAAATGAAAACACAGAAGCTTCATTTATCATCAACCTCAGTGGATTTGCTTCTGATGTACACATCACATCTAAACAATAGGCCAGATGTATACTATACTATACTAAGAACCACTAAAGCATCTCCGTAGGTGATACAGACATTCCACTTCAACAAGTATCAGCACTAAATGTCCGGTGTTTATGAGGATGTTGGAAACTCTTTGTATACTGTTTACTATGATATATCTTCTTACTGTTACACAGTGGATTGTAATAAGGAAAATCTGTTTTAACTTTTGGTGGAAGACCTTGAAAATGTTTCCTTTGAAGCTACTGTATCATCCATCCAATGGATGTGGAACGGCAAAGTCCAACCGTGCAGAGGCTTATATGAAATAATAAAAAAGGACTTTGAGGCATTTCTGGGCCAAAATGTATTTAAAAAAATATGGTTTACAAACACATATACCGTAACTTGATTTAAGATATTCAAACAGCTAATATTATATGTTTTACTCATTGGTCAGATAGTGTTGCTGAGTTGTTATGTTGAACACGAGCAGCGGGATGGTGTTAGCGCTCACGAGGAGCTGAGTTTATGTCATCCGAGCTTAGATTATGATTCAGCATCTGCTCAGCATTTCACGTTAGTTTACGGCTGCATTTACGGCTGCACAGCCTCCATCTCCACACCTTGGTGCACGTTTCCACAGTCTGACATGCAGTTCACCAGAATTGTTACTATATGCGGCGACTTCACAGACTGCTTGGCGTGCCACGTTTACACCCAGTTTTATTTTAATTAAAAATAACACCTTTAAAATACGTTTAATGAAAACAAGACTGCTGAAACTCCAGAGATGAGACACAGTTTCTCCTAAATCTAGTCAAAATGGTCTTATTTGAATCAAAATATATCTGGCAGTAGGTGGGGAGAGAAATATTTTTTTGACTAGAATTCTTCAAATGACCATAATTTGTAAAACATTTTTCTAATTTTCTTGAAACAAGGTGTTTTGACTGTGTGTGTGTTGCTTCTTTCAGCTCAGATCATCTCCCAACTGTTTCAGTAACAGTGACTGCATGTATCAGCTCTAAAAAGCTCTTAAAAACATTAATAATTGAAAAAGCAAGCACTTTTGGGAGTCAAACTGCAGACGGATTCAGATCCTCTCTTAATAGATATAAACGCTCCCCACAGGATAAGTCCCCTTCCAAGGAATATGTTTTAGGCTCTGTGTGAAACTGAGCGTTGCTCTGTTTTAAGATTTGATAGTCTATATGATAGTCTATATGAAGCATATAAATGCTCTGTTATGTTGAGGTTTTCGAGGTTTCAACTAGAACAGCAGGGTGGGAGAAATGTAAAAGGTCCGAGGACACTTCAGTGCTCAGTTTCAACCTCCCTGTTGCAGAGACAGAATGCTCAAATGTCCACATGAACGCAGCCTGCAGCTTAAACCGCTCTCTTAAGCTCCAGGACCCACCGGAGATGACGGAATCGTTCCAGCCTTCCAGGTCAACGGGGAGGCCTGAGGTGTTGGAGAAGCACTGGTCCAGCCGTACGTTCTCCTTGTTCTCCTCCGCTTCTTTCTTGGGCCAGTCTGACCCGCAGCTGCCCCCCAGCGAAGACGTGTGCTGGTTGTCAGAGCTGCAGGAGCGAGAGAGCCGTCCGTCAGAACACCACAGCCGCGGGGGCGAGCCCTGCTCGCACCCTTCGTGGACACTGCAGGAGGGAAACCAAAAGGTGGGTCAATACCGAAGAGTAAATCAGTTCACGTAAACAGCAGTTGACATATTTGGCATCATTTTTTTTTTTTAATATCTTTTTATTTCACAAAAGAAAGACAATCAGATACATTCTTACTGACGGTAGGTCTTACAATTTTCTTTTGTGCACACGTGCCTACTCCCGCCTACTCCCGCCTACCCCCCCCCCACAAAAAGCACAAAAACATACACAAAAAATAATTAAATAAAATAAATAAACTGGAAAAAAATAAATAAATAAGTGGGTGAATAAAAATATGGAAAATAACATCAGTAAATAACAATAGGGGCATCAAAACTCAAATACCTACAGATACATAACGAGGACCGAAGAACATAACCTCCTATCTGAAAATTTCACTTTTTTGGGAAAACACAAAAAACTGTTGTTTTGTTGTAGAATGCTATTTTTTTTTAAGGATACCTCTATACATATGGGTGGAAATAACGTACAGACAGGCTTAATAGGTGCAGCCCACCTTGTGATCTCATCTTAAGTGAAAAACACCAGTCAGACAATTTTGCAGATAGGAGGTTATGTTCTTCGGCCCTCGATAAGATACATAAAGTAAATGACAGCAATAAAACAGCATTCAGCAGACAATGAAGTTCTCTAAACCAGAGAATAATGGGAACCAAAATTCTTGAAAAAGATGGCCACGATTGTATTTTTTCCAAGGTTCGTTTTTGGGTAGAAATGCTGTGAGTTAATCTACGAAAGTCTTATATGATGGAGGGGAATCGTTCTTCCAAAATAAAAGTATACATTTCTTTGCAAAGTAAGAGATCAAAATTAATATCCTGCATTTTTTGTTATCTAGTTGTAAATTATATGTGTCATTTAATAAATATAAACTACTGCTTAAATCAAATTTTTTGTCCAGGACTAATTGTGTAAGGGAATGAATTGAATTCCAATAACTTTGTAAACGGTAGCATTCCCAGAACATATGCATGAATGTCCCCTCAAATCTTTTTACATCTAGGACACTTTGACGAAATATCCTTTGATATTTTATGCATTTTTATTGGAGTTAATAATCATTTTTAATAGACACAAGGTATATTAGTTAGTAACAGTCGTTGGATGTTGGTAAGAGTTCAAACCTGGGGATGGGGTGAGTATGTAACGGAGCACGGACACAGCCCTGCAGGAATTCAGTACTGATCACCAAGACACAACATTTCATCATTGACACAAGTGTGAAAACTCGCCTTTCTTGTCGGTTCTTTGACGCAAAAGCTCTCTGCAGTTCCTCCATGATGCAGCTGGGAGGCATGGGAGGGTGCATCATGTTGGCGAGATGCGGGGAGCCTGAGGTGTTGCCCAGCGGGCCTCGCAGCGGCAGCGTCATGGACGCCATGCTCTCCGTGGCCCGTGGAGGAGGCTCCTTGGGGAGGTAGGAGTTGGGCAGGTGAGCAGGGAGCGACACGGGTCCTGAATCTGACGAGAGACCAGATAAACACATGTGAGTATCTGCCTACTTGTCATCCTGTCTTCAGATTTGTTAGCACATTCATGACATAGAGCTAAAATGTTTAGACACAAATTTACATTTTTAATCGGGAGAATTTAGACAACATGTTCTATCAAATGACTGAAGATGTGGCTCACATCAGTGTGCCCACATCCGTCTCAGGATTAAACCAGAGTAACTTCACTTTTGAACCAACATGCCAAATTAAAGATAAACCAAGGGAAACACTTTTGGTAAGGTGTAAAGCCATCGTAGATTGTAAGCCATTCTTCGGTGAATATTGTCTTAAGCATATGGTGTGTGGTGTGTGTACACCTACTCTCATTAAACTTAACTCCACATGTACAGTTTTGTATGGTCTTTTACATATAAATTAACTGCATTTATTTGATATCTAGAGTGCTGAAGCCAAAGTTAAGTTTTTAACATTTTTGAATTTATTGGGATTTTTTGTTTTAAGAGTCTAAACGTGGATGAATGGCACTTAACATCAAAGGGAATATTTCTTTCTTTTTATCTTTAGTTGTGGATGTACATGCATTTCTGAAACATCTATACCACTCCTGTAATCCAAAATCCTTTTTAAAAGGTTTTTTACAATAAAAAATTTAAAAAAGAATACAAATAAATAAAGAAATTACCCAATCTACTCATAATGAAACAAATACATATTATTTAGAAGGTATTATAGAACAAATTGAGAGCGTTTTTAATTTCTATATATATAATATAATCACTTCAAATGAAAATAATATATACGATTTTCTAAGTATTGTGTGAGGCATCGAAGGGACCTTTTTTTTTCTGAGGGTCCAATGGCAAGAAGTGAAAAACACTACAAAGCTCATTTAACCTTTATTTTGATTGGGGGGTTTGATTCATCCACAATATCTCTTCTGCCGAGTGGAGATAACTCCAATCTGTACAAAGGTATTTCTTTCATTATAATTATTTTAATTCTTGTTTGACTACTTAAACTTATTGTATCTTGTGAAATTTTGGAGGTTGTAAATCTGTAAATGATGCACAGAGAGGTTTTGTCATCAGTGGTTTTATATTGATATTATGTGGACACTCATTGACAGTATAGTGGATTAAAATGACTGTCTGATCTCACCGTCTCCAGTACTCAGCTGAGGCAAAAGCTTTGGAGGAACTTGTGGCGGTGAAGTCCCTGGAGGAACCTCCTCCTCTGGTTCTTCTTCCACCTGCTCCCCCGCGTCCCGCAGCCCCTCAGGTAGATCTCCTGCTAGGGACTCCTCCTCCTCCCCCTCATCCTCCGATAGTGGCGCATTATCCTCCACGCGTTCACAGTCCTGAAGAGGGGCGGCTACTGAGGAAAAAAAAGAGAAGAAAACCTTTAGAAATTTAAATAAAAGGACTTTTATGGCACAGAGTATGAATATAATAGGTGCTTTTATGCCTATGGCTCCTAAAGCCCCTGATGTTTTTATTTTTTTGTTTTAGGGATATCATTATAATCAACACATCTGATGTTTCTCATGGATTTACAGTAATTCTACATTTGTTTGGTAACACTGTACGATTACTCTAATCAGATCATTCCTCAGAGAGATAGGAGTGGAGAATAATATCCAGCTGTCTTTGCTGCCCTCTAGTGGTTCATATGGTGCTAACTATCTATAGACTATGCTCTTTAAACATAACTGATATATCATGAGAACGTTTACTAGATTTTGTTGGATGGGAATAAAATAAATACCTTCATTATTACTAATAGGCTTTTCAAGTATTATATGGAACTACAGTGATCCTAATCGTAGATTGATCCTTTAAAAGACACCCAGCCCTTTGTAAAGGGATCTAGGACTTCCCTGGATCTCAGTTCTTCAGCAGGGTGTGTCACCTGGAGGGGGAAGCTCCTCCTCGTCAGGACCAAGGTATTCCACGCTGCTGACGGTGATGTTTGGATTCAGAGGTCCTCCGAATCCTCCAAGCAGGACGGCACCGTCCGAGCAGCAGGCCTGGGTGGGAGAGAGGCCGTCGTGGCACAGAAGGCTACTGGACAACGCTACATCTGTGAAGAGAGAGACGAGAGACATTTACTGTGGCATCAGTTGGAAAAGCACTGACTGTCATCCGGTGGAGAACGACTTGTGTTACAAGTGAGAGGATAAAGTTTCATCATTTATAAATATCTACCTCCAACAAAGAATTTGATAAAAAGTTACAACCACTTCATCCGACGTAAACTCAGCTTAGTCGATCAGCTTGTGATGTTTAAATGGACAATCTGGGACAGAAAGCTGATGCTACCAGCTGCGATTTCACCAAGTGTCAATCACTCTTTAAGTCACCTTGATACAGCAACCGTTACAGCAACCGCATCACCTTTAGTCTTAACAGTCAGCTGCTGGAATGCTGCTTTTAAAAGCATGCGACTGTGCAACAAATCAATATTAATGTTTATCAGCTAAAAATGAATTCAAAATGACTTCTAGGGTAGAAAAATATGTCAACCTCAGGAAAAGCACAGTAGATGTCACTTAACATTCACATAAATGGTTAGGGGAGTCTTCGGTTTGAGTAACGCATCCTCAACATCCGTGCTTTTTGTTAGCTGACATTCATTATTTTGATAATCTGATTTATAATATACTCTAAAATTGTCCTCCAAGCAAAATATTGAGATATCTTAGATACTAAAACGCTGATATTTTCCCTTTAACAAATGAGTGAGTCATTTTATAAAAGCGTGAGTCAGGGCTACAACTATTCATGTATTCTTAGCGTTTTGAACATGCACTGCAGTGTGAAGGGCATCTGTGTGGCTTATTTACACTACACTGTATATGTGCATGTTTGAATGAATCGTTTCCTGTTTCATTTAAAAAAAAAAAAAAAGAGGACAAATGTAGCAGCAGTGTGACTGTGGGTCTGTGATGTTCTTCATGGCCGACGCCGTCCACTCTACCTGTAGAGCTCTGCTTGAGCTTCTCCGTTTTCTTTTTCCTCCACTTCCAGGGCTTGAAGATCCGGCCCAGGGTGGCCAGCTTGCTGTTGCGTCGGATGGGTGGAGTGTGAACTCCAGTCACCAGGCAGCCTGTCCTGAGCAGCATCTGCTGGTCCACGAGCTCTGCCCGGGTGACGGAGGGAGCAGAGCGGAGGAGTCCACAGGTTTTTGGAGATGGACAGGATCAAGACCAGAACAAGGAGGGCAGGAATGGCAGAGAGTGGGGGAAGTTGGGAGACAAGGTGGAGGGAAAAGAAATCAGTTACATGTGCAAAGGAATTTTTAGAAAAAACAGACAGGAAAAGAGAGGGAGAGGAAAACAAATTAGTACACTCGTCTGTTTGAATAAACCATGAGGGAACCCAAGAGCTGCCAAAAGACTGAATTAGAAATACTGAAATATGCCTGTTGTTTGTCAGCTCTCCTACCCGCTCGAATGCTTTAGAGAAATAGTTGAATAGATTTGAAAAAGATATATATTTATATTGGATATGTATGAACATCTCTCTGACAGTCCGTGTGGATTCAGGACTCATAGCTTCACAACACCAGCTTTAACTGATTCAAACAAAGACATTTCAAACGCTAAAGACCACAACCAGTTTGCTCTGGGAGCGTTCAGAGACTCTAACAGTATTTGATATATTTAATCATGACATAATTGCTGAATAAATTGGAGCTGTGCGGGAGCGCTGGGTGAGAAGTTATTTAAGATGGGAGAGTTCGCCGTCACCCGCACATTATGTGACATCCCCAAGGGTCGGTTACGGGGTCCAACATTATTTATTCTTTACATTAACAACAGTTCAATTATTATTTGCAGAGGACACAAATGAGAATTGGAGAGAGCTCCTGGGGATGGTTACGCTATAGTTACAGTTTAACACAAAGCAAATAATAATAGAAGACAACTGGAAATCTCATTTCAAACATGCACACAGTAAGCTTTCAAGAAGCATCGCAGTCTTGAGGCAAGCAAGAAATGACACAAACTTTTGAAGTACTAAATTAACATGTACACTTTAACCAGATATTAGATTATAGAAGAAAAAAAAACATTCTCCATGCTGCTCACACAGCCATCACACAAACCTTATTTTTAAAATCAAGAGTTTCAAAGTCAAACATCACAATGAATGCATTAAGTTACAGAGAAACCAATATTGTCTTAATTCCAGATGGGGAATTTAGATTGAGAAGGGAGTTAAAATTGAAACATTAAAATGTTTCTGATCTTCTGTCTGTAGAGTGAAGCTGTGGGATGGATTAAATATAGAGCTAAAGCAATGCCAATGTGTACGTATACAGCATCTACATCTTATTCTTATTATCACTATTGATAATAATAATAATAATAATAATAATATTATTATTCAGACATGTTTAAAATAATGCCTTTATTTAAAATAAATATCTCGCATGGTGCAGGTTTTAGCGTGAATATGAACCTGCCTCACAGAAGAGCAGAGGAGGCATTTCCATGGTGACAAACAGGTGCATCATCCTCGCTACTTTACCATAAAAAGCAACACATTTGGCTGCCTGGTACAACAGCGAGGAATGCCCACTGTGCATAGATATACGTGAATGAAAGTATTCAGTGTTTTATAGGCCAGAAATCGTCCCTCTGCCTGATCGTTTTATTTCCACCAACAGCACCATAAATACCGTGTTTAGCCTTCGTCTGCTCATAACTATAAAGCTGCTGGAGCACATGTTCTTGTGTTATGATCCGCATGCAGAAAACTGTTTTTCATTCTAGCTTTAACAAAATGCTTGCTGATCATCCCGAGGACACATAAATTATTGTAAACACACGGCCGCTTCAGAGCACTCAGGAGGCTCTAAGCAAACATACTGCAAACATTAAAAGTGAATGAACTCATTCTGAAAATTAAATGGCTGACAGAAAAAAACAAATTATCCAAACTGTGCAAAATCAGTTGCCTAAAGCACAAATGATGTTCTTGATAAAAAAAGAAACGAACATAAGAATCAAGCAGTGTTATTTTTTTGCCTTTTGTCATAGATGTCTCTCTGGGTCTCCACAGAAACCTGTTTTTGAATGAATGATGGCTATGACTCACATCAGGCAAAGTGTGGGTCTGAGGATCCATATGCGCACGCTGCTGCTGGCCAGACAGCGTCTAAGAAATCAGAAAACGGAAATGCACGTCAAGTGCCTTGTATTTAAGAGCCACGTACGTCAATGTGACTGCGAAAAGAAGTAACATTCGCCGTCTCGCAGCTAATATCTTTATTCATACAATCAGCAGAAAGGGGGAGGCAGGGATTTGTGTTGGAAGAGGCTGGAGTGGAAGAGGGGGGGCTTACAGTCTCTGATGTGGAGTACAGTGATGGAGGAGGGAGGATACAGCTGACTCGCTCATGCTTTCATGTAGCCATTGCATCGTCCCTTTATTATTGAATAGGGAGCAGAAATCAGGTGAGGAGTATAGGGAAGGGAAAGGGAAGTAAAAAAAAAACTGAGGGCAAGAAAGAGAGTGATTAGAACCAAAAATAGAGAAGGGATATTAAAAGAGGAAATGATAGCAAATAATAGCGATAAACGCATAGGAGTGAATGATAAGCACAAGAGCTATATCAGGAAGAAAGAGAGCAGGAGATGCACAGAAAGGGAAAGCAAAAGAGAAAAACAGGAGGTAAAGAAGGAAGCAGGATAAGATTTTAAGTTTGGAGGTAAAAGTTTGTGGAAGCAGGTCAGTGGACCGTGTCCACCCATCTCTCCATATCAACATCCGTACTGCTACACACGCGGCGGGGCAGACGTGGCGGCTGCAAACACAGAATTCAGGTCAAGCTTGAAGCAAAAGCCGCCGGTCTCGCAGATGAAAAAAAAAATTGAGGGAAGCTTAAGGGAAGGAGAGGGGGAGAAGGAGGGGGCAGAGGCGTTGTGTCTGTGCGAGATGGAGAGAGTGTGTGTTTTTGGAGTGAGAACGAAAAGGGGAGAGGAGGTGGGGTCAGGCCCACTGCTGTTGCCATGGTGACCACATCCAGATGCTGCCGCAGCAGAGGGAGCCAAGGGGGTGGAGTGAGTCGGGCTGGAGCTTATTGGAGAAAGGAGGGGCCGGGATGAGAAAGGAGCCCCCCCCCATCCCCTCCTCCCACAAAGAGAGCTGTCACATTTGAACTCAGCAGCCACGCCCGGTGCATTGTGGGTAGGCGGTGAAGCCACATGGAGGTCTATCTGCATTTCTGAAAGATGGAGAGAGAGATGGGAGGGAGGTAGGGAGAAGGGGGATTCCAGGGAGAAGAGGCTGGAAGAAGAGATGGGAGGGGGCTGTTGCTATACGGAAGAGCTTGCAAGAGACTCTGGCTTCGTCCAATCACGGAGCAGCTATTTATAATGCATATCAAGTAACTTCATTTTTCATAAAAAAAAGATGGAAATTCAGAGAAAGTGACAATCTGCTGAGAGCCAAAGACTTGGGTGACAATATCTGTATATGCGCACACGTGGAGTTTTCTATCATCTGCTGGACGAGGATCCGTCAAAACGTGTGACAGATAAGCATGAATGGGCCTCATGCGCCATGTGGCGATAATAGGCGGCTCTAATTAATATCTTGGTGTAAATAGGATTTATTAAACTCCATGTGTCATCCTCATGCATGAACCAACGGCCAGTTCGCTGGAGTTTTCTCTCTGGCAAAAATCCATGGAGATTTTAATTGAACATGATTAAATTTAGTATAGAAAATTTAATATAATTCATAAACGACTCAAGGAACGCAGGCAAAAATGACAAAACGATAATTGGTAAACTCTTAATTGCAGCGGTGTGAATAGGCGGAACTTAAAATGATTTAAGATGGGAATAAAGTGGGTAATATAATAATGTGACTTGGCAAGGAAAGGAAACGGAGCTTGTTAGTGCCACCAGGAACCACACCCCACTTATCCAGCCTGTCAGCATTTTCCGGACTGGATCTCTCCCCCACGTACATAAGCTGAGCACGTTGCCCCCTCCCAAGTTCATAAGGTATAAGGGAGTGAAGAGCAAGCAAAGATTCCCCCTCTGTTAAAAGGTAGGTAGTCTTAAAATTAGTTCTCACCCGGAGTACAAAAAGAAGAAGAAAAACAATCGGTGTTGGAGAACCAAACATCCAGCTGGTGCGAGTCTTTGCTGTTTGCACAACCACAAAGTCAAAGAGTGCGTGTGAACAATGGATACGACTCTCAAATCTGTTTGTGCCCTCCCGGATTTTACAATGAAAGGGAGTCACTCTGAGTGGTAGGATAACATCAGTAGCGCTGTTTCAGCACTGAGGTTGTACGAGGAGAGCCTTTCTCTGTCAGTTCACCTGACAGGCTGCTCCAGTGAGTTTGCTTGTGTGCACGGAGCTTTGTGCGTGGGATTAAAAAGAAAATCTGAATGAAACAGCACTCAGTGTAGTAATTCACTGGGATATAAATGGTGCCAAATAGACGTGCATTACGACGTTGTATTTTACAAGCGGGTGTTAAATCTACCGAACCCAAATGGCACTCGGCACACGTGTGTGGAGAGGGAGTGCTGAGAAGGCCTCAGCATGAGTCAGATAATACTGGAACATGTGTACTAAATACTTTCTACTGTTGACTGAGATTATTTGAATGAACTTTCTAAGCTAACTAAGCATTTATTACTTTTTAGCCACGCCTGTAGCGTTTTGGTGCATCTTTCTTTGTGTTTCTCCACCAGTTTGGTCTCACATGGATTGCAAATAATTTTTATAGAGATTTATGTTTTTAACAATTGTGTTTAAAATGCCCTGACTGGGTGATGCTGAGACTGTCCTTATAGCCACGAAAGGTTTTCATTCACGAGGTCAAATATCTTACCTTACCATTTTTCCTAAGAGGATTTATTCTGCAGATTTTGCTGTTATCATCATATTTTGACATGATAGCTTGTTATTTCTTGGGTGAAACGGTTTCAACCTAACATCTCCGTTTAGCTGATTTTCTGGCATTGTAAACAAAGCTTCTATAAAAACAAAGCTTCTAAATAACTCAAGTGAGTGCTGCAGGTGAAGTAGAAATTATCAGACTGGTGCCATCAATGGGACAGATGCCATTGTCAATAGACTAGAATATCATAAACGCATTGCCAAACATCCAATACTTGCTTTTTTCCAGCAGTATAGCAACTGAACAAGAAAAAGGGGTACGTGCCAATTATTTTGACTTTGTTTGGTTTGATTCCTTAATATCTAGCAAAAAAAAGGATGTTGGTATGGATGCAAATCTGTCTTGACCTTAAACCAATAGAAAAGAAACTGCAGACACTCCTCACAAAAATTGACTACAATGTAGTTGCGCACCATTACCACTGAAATATCCATGTGGTGTGGAGAGTATGCAAATTAAAGTACCGAATCAGTGTGGAAATGTGCTGGAGGCCCTGCTCGCTTCACGTGGCAAAAGCAGGTTTACTGTATTCAAAGTTTCATATGCAAAAGACAGTGCAGTAGCATTGGTGTCAAGCAAAAATGTAATGATAAATCAATGAAGAAAATATGTCTATCTCCATGCTTAGCAAGCCATGCGGCGTACGAACCACAAAGTGACGCTTAACGGCATCATTATGATGCCCCTGAGTTTAGACGGAACAAACAACCATGCTTTGTTTCAGAAACATGGTTCTCCCTCACCATTTAGCTGGTTTCTGCACCAGCTGTGGAGAAAAAGACAGCACACAACGTCAGACCAAAGCATGAAACAGAGTACAACTTACTAAATAATGCTGTATCATATCAGGCAGTAGCCCTTCCCTTTGGTAATGTTACTGGCCATCACACTGAAGCTTTGCTGCTATGCAGATGACAGTCATACAGACAGTTATAACTGTCCATGCAGACAAACCTGTCTTAAAGACATAAGGCCTTGGATGACTTTCAATGCTCTGGTCCTTCATTCAGATGAAATTGAGGTTGTTGTTTTTGGACATAAACACCTAAAAATCTTCTCTATACATTCCTCTGGATAACATTGCTTTGGCATACAATACTGTTTTGAGGAATGATTCAGTTATTTTTAAGTTCTTTAACTCACACAAACAAGTTTCTAGGATCAACGTCTAGGGAGAAGTAATGTAGCGGAAAATTAGGAACATCTTTCCTCAAAGAGAAAAATTCTTCAATCCATGTATTATATTTATTCTACAGTGTTATACTTCCTTATTATTGGGTGGTAAAAACAAAAACAAAAAACGATTTCCTGCAAAGCCTCCAGCTGATTAAAATGCTGCAAGAGTTCTGATGAGAATTAGCAGCAGAAATTACCTTTCTCAGTTTTTAACTTCTATTATCAGCTGCTGTTTGACAACAAAATATAATGTGAAATCCTTCTCTACGAGTAGAATAGGAGGCAGAGCCTTCAGGTATCAGGCTCCTATCTAGTGGAACAGCTCCCAGACTGGGTTCAGGCGATACCCCTTTCTACCTTTCAAGGTTACAATTAAAATCTTCCTTCTGGACAAAGTATGGGCTTTCTAAGCTGGCCCCAAGTCGTCCCTTCAGTCATGTTTCCATAGGCTGAGAGTACTGTGGGATGTCCCATGATGCACATAACACGCTTTTCACCCTGCCTTCTTAACACTCCAAGAAGGCGTTTGTGTTTTTCATATCCCTGGCCTATGCTAATGATGTCAAGGTCAAGTCGACATAGACGCCTGCCACCAGCCCGGCGTTAGTCCCTCCAAATCAAAACTGCCCGTGCTGCATGCGTGCTTCACTGGCCGCATCGCAGCTATAAATAACATCGGACCCATCCTTGACTCCTATCATCTCTGCAGACCCTACAGAGCCTCGCTTTCTTGCTTTAGCCTCCCTGCTCCTCCTAAGTAGCCGACAATATGCCCTTGAATGGAGCACTTCCTTGCAGGCTGCCACGCCAGCTAACCCTCCTCGCTTTGGCCCCCTGGCTTTGCAACTGTGCTGCCATCTGTTTGTAGCCCTCCTGCCTCGGGGGTCCGGCCACAGTCAGGGCACAGAGCGAACAAGTAAGGTACGGAAAGACTGAAACACAATGACAAGATAAAGATCAACTGAGAGACACAAGTTGAGATCAGAGAATGGTGGTGGAGTTATACATTTAAAAAAGAAAATGTACAGAGAAAAACAACCGCTCTGCTCGGGCTCCGGAAACAGCAACAGACACTTCTCCTGGACATGATGAAACATCACATTATCTCTAGATTTATTTTCTGAATGCTACTAGTCTCAGAAAAATATGAATGATAAAATTACCAAGGAGATTTTTATTCATTTATTTTATTTCCAGGATATTGTCATTAATAAAATCTATTTGAACAAGTCTCTACCGAATCCAGATTTGGTGAAGAACCTTAATCTGCACTGAAGACAGAAAGGTCATGTTGTTTTTCCCCCAGTGTTTATCAATTTCCATTTTTCATATAATGTAATTCAAAAGAGGAAAAAGAAATTCTTCCAATACAACACTCAGTCTATGGTAAAATATTCTGACTTAACAAGTAATTATTAACTTTAAGGCCATGCAATACAATTTGTTTTTTGTTTAAATCACAAACGTACTGTAGGTATCTCTTTTACAACCCTTTTATTTGAATGCCTTTTGTATGTGCATGCACAGTAAAATGAATGGATGCCTCATTTAAACATTTAAAAATACCACTTCACTTTCTTAGTCTTGCCTTCAGGAAAGAAATACTGTGATTAAGCTCTCCCGATTAAGCCATATTAACCTCAACCTGAGTAAATAGAACATGTTAAATGGGTAAAGATGATTCAATCTTGCAGGTTGGTTTTGTGTGCCTGAAACTCATTTCTGAGAGGATGGAGTAACATGGAATAAAGTAACATGAGTCTGCAAAGGTCAAGGATCCAGATCATCAAAGTGATTTACAGTCAAACGTGTGAAACATCAGTGTGTGGGCTACAGGCAGCAAGAGAGAGAAATGATGTCAGCCAGGCCAGCAGCCAATAGGAAATGCCTCAAGCCCTTGTTTATTACCATATGTTGAGAATGAGGACTAGTGGGTGGCTTTGCTTGTAAGCCGTTTTTGCAGCATCAACAAGGATGATCGGGGACTTAATGTACTGATGAAAGGCTGCTTTTAGATTTGAATGATTTCTTTTGGACAGACTGAGGAGAAGACGAGTACAGACTCCTTAGAGTTTCATGGTGATTTTATAAGGTACTATAACTGTTTCATCAAAACTGAAACACTGCCATTAAAACAAGAGTACATACCAGAGCATATTACATATCAGTGACCAGTTTATCTTCCACATTGACAGATAAACTCCCTGATTTTACACATGATTAGTTTACTCAAAGTTAAGCTTAGTCAATGAATTATATGTTATTATATAAAACCATATTTCATATTATCTATTATTAGAATGATTTTATCAGCCATATGTGTCCATGTCCTGCTGCTATAGAGGGAGTTTTTTGAAGGGAGCATCGGATTATTTGCACTCAGCTTGCAGTGAACAAATTTTCAATTGGCTTACAAGCAATGTGGCGACATTTGAAAGTCTCCAAGCTGTGAACTGGTTATGAAATTGAGTCACACTAACAGTTATCCATCTGTTGGACAAATGAGTTGTTAAAATATAGTTGCTTGTCATTAACAGAACTGGCAACTTTAGTGCAAAACAGAAATCACGCAATTATATAACATAATCTTCATTTAGTTCAAATCACCTTTATTTGCATGCCATCAATTCATAACAAACGTCATTTCAAGGGACTTTATACAGAAGACAAGTCCAAAACAGTTTCCTCTTTTTACTTGAAAGTTGAATTTTAAATGTAAATCTTTAAAACAAAGAACAATACAGTCTGATAGAAGTTTGAAAAAACTTTCAGATGAAGAAAGCAACACTCCACTCGTTACTAACTGTATTCAAATGGGCAAACTTTGATTTGTAAAGGAGAAAAGGAGAATGACACAAATCGGAAAACTTCAGACTTCAAAGAAGAACTCATTCTACCGTTTTTAAACTAGACAGCAATATGGAATATAACTTCCATCCATAAGACACACACATCCACTCACACAAGTACATATGCATGGCACCTTTATTCACGAACACGCTTCTGCATTTACAGTGAGAAAAGGACGGGCTAACTTTAACCCACTGTGAAAGCCCTCACTGCTGCTACCACATCCACCCAGTGGGCTGAAAATGTTCTTGCTAAAAGTGCTTTTCCTGTCACCCACACAACAGGGTTAGCCTGAGAAAATGTAATGGAAACAGCTCTTCCAACAGCAGTCACTACAAGAAGGGAGACCTGTGAATGTAAACCTTCCAATGTGGCAACCAAGGTGTTGGTTCACCCTTCATACCACAAGGTGTTCTGCAGTCTATCATAATAACCTGAAGCTACAAATCCATTCAGCTTTTTGGACTTTCATATCAAATATACCTCTAGCAAAAGACTTTCAGTGAAAAGGTTTTGTTGTAAAATTACAAAATTAGCCTTTGTGACTGAAAAGCATCTGGCAGCCTTGTTAAAGATTGTGTTAAAGATTTTCACAGCAACAAACTGGCCTGTGTCATTTCTGAGGCAGCCACTGTCTTTGTAAACTGATTTAAAGGTGTTCTTGAACAGCTGTTTTCTGCACAGACATGTCAACGTGAGCAGCCACAGTTCCTGGAAGCAACTAGTGCTTGTAGAATTTATGCACTGGGGGGGTTTTGCTGTGGTTTGGCAGTGATGCATGCCCAATGAGTCTAGCTAGAGACTGCAGAAGCAGAGTCAGGTACGGGAGCAGTGGTGTGAAATTTATGCCTGTTCTTTTCACTGATTTAGGTCCATGACTGAGCAATTCGCAAAGGTAAGTGAGTTTTCCCTCAAGTGAGGTATGGAACGTACAGTACACGCGGCTGAAAATCCAAAAAGTGTCTGAACACACGTGTGTTTGAGTAAAGATTCTGCATCTACACTGTAGGAAGAATCTAATAGCTTGCTTCCAATAGGCTCGCATTGATCTATACTGTACGCAGAATAGCACAACACACCACCAATAATAATAATAATAATAATAATAATAATAATAATAATAATAATAATAATAATAATAATAAACTTTATTTATATAGCACCTTTCCTGTCATAGAATGCAACTCAAAGTGCTTTACATGTCAAGAGAAGATAAGCAAGCAAGCAAAATAAAAACAAAGCATTTTTAAGACAGTGAAAAAAACAATATCGCAAACAGAATAAAACCAGCAATAAAAGCAATAGCAAAGAGCAAAAAGAGTAAGAGTAAAACAGGCACGGCAGTAAGCATAAATGGGGTCACACACAGGTAAGAACAAACCTTTAAAATTCAGCTAAAAGCAAGAGTAAAAAGGTGGGTCTTGAGCTGTGCTTTAAATATGTCAACTGAGGATGCCTGTCTAAGGTGTACTGGAAGTTTATTCCAACAACAGGAAACTGCAGTTTATAACAGCATGTTCAAGGCTGATAGTCCTCAAGGGAATCACAAGGTTTAAAAATAGAATGACATTTCCCCTTACGTTATTGTCAGAAAAACTGTATTTATCTGCACCTCAAAGGTGATGCAGAGCCAGGAGCTCAATTTTATTTTTTTATCTGTTCAGAAATCTTAATTGTCATCAATATATGGGTATAGTTAAACAGGCATGGTCTAATTGGTCATTATACCATGTAATAAGCATGGCAATGACCATCTTGAAATGCTTGCAAAGGACATGGGGTCAACTAAATACATTTCATGTCTATTAAGGAGTGGTGTAGGAATTATGTATATGTTCATACGACAATACAAAATAAACTGAATGTAACCTTAACTTAAGTTAAACTTTTGCCCTTTTTTATTTACTCATTTTGTTGCAGAACAGATTTCATCAAGCATTTTGGTTTAATGCATATAAGTCATTTAAAATATGCAGTAGATTCACAATATTTCAGTCTTTATTCTGTATCTCTTTTGTGACACAAATTTGATATTTAAGACAATATAAGACAATTTGTTATTCTAAAAAGGGAATCAGCACTGCAGTATAATCTTCTGAAAGTTGTAGAAGACTGACAGCAGATAGAAAAACTGACTGGAAAACATTTTGTCCAGTGACTGAAATACAATTAGTTGTGTATTCAAGTTTTACAACAAGTGGTTTGCCTAACAGCAATGCTGCTATGATGTAAAATACATATTGTAGTAGTTAAACAGGTGTGGGTAACATGATGAACACATATACATACAGTATATATGTATATGTGTTGGTGGCCTCTGCTGTTGTAGCCTACATGTTTCATGGTTGGATGTGATGTGTGTCTTCCCATTCTCAACCTCTGACTGTTTTGTCCAGGCAACCACCACTCACTGGATATTTCTTCTCTTTTTTTGGACCATTGCCTGTAGTCCCAGAACTGTTGTGTGTGAAGTAGATCAGTAGTTTCTGAAGTACTCAGAGCAGTCAGTCTGGCACCAATAACCATGCCATGTTCGAAGTCACTGAAATCCCCTTCTTCTTCCTTGTGATGCTCAGTTTGAACTTCAGCAAGTCATCTTGGTCATGTCCACAAACCTAAACGGGCTGATTTGCTACCAAGTTATTGGCTTAGTTATTTATATTAAAAAGCAAGTTTATAGGTGTACCTAAAGTACCTGAAGTGGTAAGTAATGGTGAGTGGTGTGTCGTGCCTCTTCTCCACCAGATCAGGAGGCAGATTAAGTCGGGCTGTGATCTTTAATGCAGCCTTGGTGCTTGCTCAGACAATGGCTCAACTCGGTTTGATTCAGCCCAGCAGCTGCTGCAGGGGAATCATGCACTGTCCATGGTGCTGAAACTCTCTCTGCCGCAAAAGTGGAGCAAATTCTCAAACCCAAAAAGGACCAGTTTGGACCCTATTGCACCCTATTTTTTTTTTTTTTTTTACTACTGTCTTAGAAAATTAGAATATTGTGATAAAGTTCTTTATTTTCTGTAATGCAATTAAAAAAACAAAAATGTCATACATTCTGGATTCATTACAAATCAACTGAAATATTGCAAGCCTTTTATTATTTTAATATTGCTGATTATGCCTTACAGTTTAAGATTAAGATTCCCAGAATATTCTAATTTTTTGAGATAGGATATTTGAGTTTTCTTAAGCTGTAAACCATGATCAGCAATATTAAAATAATAAAAGGCTTGCAATATTTCAGTTGATTTGTAATGAATCCAGAATGTATGACCTTTTTGCATTACAGAAAATAAAGGACTTTATCACAATATTCTAATTTTCTGAGACAGTCCTGTATATAGTTTCACTGTCTAAACTCTGTTTGAAATAGACCTAGTGCTTTACTTTTTTCCTTGATTTATGGAAGACATAAAATCCCTGAAATCAGTGACAAGTTATCAATACTGTAATTAATTAATTTCTGTCAAGTGAGTAATTTTTTAATAATTTCAGCTTAACAAAATGCTGTAAATCAAGTAAAAATATCTATTATGTGATGATTCATCAACCACTGAGGGGAACAGTTATAATGATCCATGTGTCATAAATTAGAAATAACTCCGGCAGAGGTTCACTATGTGGAAATTAAGTGAACTTTTGGGACAGCCAAAATCAGCCAGGGAGGCTGGATTTGAATGTGTCATCAAGGGGCATGAGAAATCTTAATGAGCCTTGTTTTTTCTCTTTGTACCATTTTATTAAATGAGAAGAATTAACTCATTGAAAACATAGCCAGTACACCAGCAGTTTTAGGTTCTCATCGTGAAGTGCACTAACTTTGCTGTAAACTCTCTACTGTCTCAGTCTTTGAAAGGTATAAAATATTCAGAAATGTAAAAGGTATTTAAAAAGAAGTAAATAAGTTCATTTATCACATTCACGGACTAACATAGCGTGATAATAAGACTTCAAATTCATGGATATGGTTGCCCACTGAATAGACCCAGACACTATATCATTCTCTGAATAAAATTATCTGCATACTGAGAGAACAGTGGAAAATAAATTTGATTTTTCGGTACAGAAACAGTCTCCTGTGTGTGCTACTTTTCCAACGATACTGGGATGTTGTGTATTGCCTTTGAAAACCAGGTTTGTGGATAGATATGACCTACTTACTTTCAACGTGTTATGAGACACCGGGTAACTCATAAGTATCCACAAAGCTGAAGTTGACTCAATATTTTGGACAATTAATATGTATGTAATACATTTTTATCCATAAATGGTGATTATATTACATTGCATTAGGTTCCTACCACTTGAGTTTGTTAAAGTATTCCCCTATGTTATTATAATTCTTTTTAATTTTATATATCAAGCTGTATTTATTAGTGTACCTAATGAGAACTGTCATTATGTAGTTTAGACTGAATTTAATTAAGTCATTTAATTGATCTTCCATCTAAAAGAACTTCTCAGAAGCCACAATACTGAATCATCAATAATTGTGTTACTCAGTGAAATCAAACATAGAGAAAGCCTATACGCTTTACTTGCCCTTCTTTATACGAGTCAGTCTAACAACACAATGAAAAGCTTCAATTCATTTCCATTTATGACTGTATTCCTTCTAGTGCCGTTATCTGATCTGGCTACATTATGAATTTCATTTAGCTTCTCCTGAGAGGCCGTTCTGAGAAATGTTCAATAACACAGCACTGTAAGTGGCTATTAAACATAATCCAAAAGGCCTCTCACCACTTCCTCTTGTCTCTGTGGTGGTTCAAAGTCTGCCAACCCACCATTACATTACACCTGACTTAGGGCTCTGCTTAACTTGTGCTTGTGATTTATCCTTTTACGTTCACCCCCCTTTCCTATTCTTTGCCTCCTCTCTGCTTGTCTCCTATGGTTTTTAGTCTGAGAATATCACTGATGAGACCCTGGCCTTCCCTGACAGATTCATTAGGAGAGAGGGATGATGACGCTCTGAACAACTTTGACAGCTGCGTCTGTTGGTGAGAAAGTAACACCAGGGAAAGAGAGAAGAGTGTGAATTTAGTGACGTTGGAATAAAAACAAAGAGAAGGCTAGACTTAAAACCAAGCTTTTATGTGCGTTTCATTGATATGTGTTTAAAGGCCCCCCCTGCAGTGACTTAATGACAAATCTCCATAAATATTTGGGAGATGTTAAGGAAAAGACCAGGGATTTACCATCATTCAGTTTTAAAGCATCTTTCACTATGAAAAAAAAACATATCTATTATTATGTAAATGTAATTATGACATACATGTATACATAACCAAAATATATCTTGAATGTTTACTAATCACAAGCATTTTGAAGCATGTTTAACATTTTAGAAGAGTTTCCTGTCTTTCAAACTTTTAGTAAATAACCTAAATTTGGTGAGTTTAGCAAAAGATAACTATTATAACATTTCTTTTATTTTTTTTGTAATCAGTCAATAGAAAATTATTTTTCTGTCTGTATATTGTGTCCCAACTAAATTCAAAAGATGGGAGAGCGTTTGCTATAGGTGGATAGACAAAATACAGTATAAGCTTCAGTTTTCACATAAGACTTAAGGATATATTTTCGCCTACTGACCTTTTCAGACAGCTGATATTTAACTGTTTACCAATGGCTACAATTAATGAGTAATGAGTAATCTTGATGTCTTTTTGATTTTGCTTTACTACATACTATGTTTTCTCAAGAACTTTGGTCTGTCAGCGATTTTTAAATGAATCTTTGAAGTGTTTTATCTAATTATACATGAGTATACTTCCTTGAGGATAATCAAATGTATTAATCAGAAGTGTTTGAGGATATTCTGCAACAAAAACAAACATTAGCTGCTGGTAGTCGGAAAATACAATATAAGGACCAAGTTGAATGCATTTTCTGAAACTTTTTGTCTTTCATCAGGTTCCATTTCTGCCAAAATGACTCTGTGATGAACTGGTGACCCATCCAGAGTGTACTCCTGCCTTTCACCCAAAGAGAGCTGGAAGAGGCTCCAGCAGATCTCTGAGTCTCTGAGTAGCAATACGTGGGTGTAGATAATGCATGAATGGATGCTTTAAGAATGTAATGCACAATACATGAGATTTCTTTTTAATTTCTCTTGATACACAGACAAAGAATTTGCATTTTTTTAAGGAAATGACTACTCTGAAGGGAGTCTACTTGAACTTACAAAAAAATTGGAAAAGAGGAAAACAACTGCAGAAAGATATGTTACATGAAGATCAAATAAAAAGGGGATTCAAGTTTCTTAGTTTTATGGTAATATTTAGATAAATCTGCAAATGAATCCTTGGAGAAGTGGACAGGTGCTCCTGCTGAGTTTTGCACATCAGACCCACACATCCTTTGGCCCTTTGTTGCTTATCCCCTATAGACTATTCATCATCTTTCTGCAGCCACTTTGCAATTAGAGTAATATCTTGGATTTTTTTCAAACAAAAAAAGCTGCTAACCTTTTTTATTCTCTCCTGTATCACTCTGCCTAACTCATTCTCCTGTCTCTTTATTCTACAGTACCTTCCTGAAAATTTTTCCTCAACTGTTTCGCACACTCAGTGCCCAGAGGAATGTACCCTTCATATCAGATCATGCAACTTCCTGAACTCCATTTAACCTCAGTCTTCAGAGGCTAAATAGCCCCATTTCATACTCCCATTACACCCTGGTCACAGGTGCCTAACAGGTGTTTAGGGTTGCTAGGGTCCTTTCAATTGTCTGACTGCATCAGCCTCGTACATGAAACTGATAAATGTATGATTCTTTGTTATTTGAACAGTTTGCACAAACACATCAGTTCTGTAGTGGAACATGAACTGCGGATGCACATGTCAAAAAAGCACACAGACACACAGGTGTGTGCATGCAAACAACAGCCATGGCTTGTCAAATGCTTAATCAACTCCTGCAATGTAAGCAGGCATGATGTGGGGTGTTCTTTTTTTTTTTTTTTACATCAGAAAGATGATGAAGGCATCCAAAGACATCAGAACTCAACACAGCATCCAGGTGCAGTTTATCCCTATTTACTACTCAGTACTTGTGGCTCATCATTGGGACACCCAGTCGTTTTACAGACAGAAATGAATACAGGGGATCGTCTTCCAATATAAAGATTCACATATTATATTTGTGGCCTTGTTTGCTTTAAAATGGTGAAAGAATGAGTCGATAATTTCGTGTATTTTCTGTTTGAATTACATAAATGATAATTAGACAATTAGAGTTGTGTTTAATGCTTACATGACACCACAAAAAACAAGCTTCAATAATCATTAAGGTGTGACTTTGGGTGATATGATAACTAATGCTGTGAAGATGAATGAAAGATTAATTAATCCAGTAACTGAGAAAAAAACTGTAATTAATGAGAGTCTTATTTGTGTTTTAGTCTACCCACTCAACATTTAAGCTAAAGATGAAAAAATGATCAAAATAACTTACAAAGCCCTCTCCACAAACCCTACATTTACCCAACCAGGCAAGATATATCTTGACTTTTTTTTTTTTTTTTGCACAAAGTAATTGAACGGGGAACAAACACCAAGAAATAGAAAGCATTCGTACCATTCTTAAAAAATGTTTGATAAGATTCTTTGTAAACTCTGTTATTATTCAAAAATGTAATATAAATGCACCAATAGGTACCTGGGCACTTAGGAGTCATGTAGAAAAGAATAAACCCTAACTACACTATATAAACAGAATTCTTAGAAAACCACATGTATTTGAAAGGAAAACAACAAAGGCCCACTTGCTGTTTTCTATTTGGTTTGAAATGATAAAACAGCAGAAATTCAAAGTGAAAGAAAGGAATTTTGCAAAGTGGCTTGGTTGGAATATGAGTGTAATTCACTCAGCTGTTCAGTGTCTTTCTAAATTATCTCCATGCAAAAAAGACGTCTCCAGAAGCAGCTGCTTTTCTGATCGTGCTCATATGAAAATGTAATCCTACGGTAGCTATCGAGCTCTTTGGGCTCAAGAACGCTTTGAGTCTTATTACTCTCCATCTCTCTGTTGATTGCCGCTGCAACTCTGCAGCTGCTGTTTCCCCTCCATTTGCTAAGACTCACAGTCACCTGGTCCACTATTTCATTTTTAGTTTTTTCCAAATGCACCTATGTGCTTCCTCTTAAAAGGCAGAAGTCCCAACGTTTCAATCTTTTTCACACCCTAGTGGAGGATAGGGTGTTTGCTTTGCAGCTGTTTTATTTCATTTGATTTACTGATATATTCTTAGCACACAGAAGGTGCTTGCGCTTTTATTGAAGCTAATTTAACTTGCATATTTTCCCACTTTGCAGCTGCTTTTTTAACTAACTTTTACCATTGTAATTCACATTGTAGTCAGTGACCTTCGATTTCACACGAGTGCTCCCAGCAGTCAATTAACGGTAGATCTGATCCATTAAGATTGATAACTTCACTGAATGCACTTCCGACTTGTGGTGGATGTATTTCTCTATGAATATGACATGTTTTTATTAGGTAAGTGTCAAGCTACTCTCAGACTACATGGCTGAGTACTTTTCCTTGGCCTCTGTGGGAACCTCTGTGCATAATGGAGCAGGGAGTGAATAATTCACCAGTGGCTACTAGTAACAGGTGGCCTTGACTGACTCATAGTTCCCCCTTACAGCTGACCGTGATGGAGGAGGCGTGACTCCAGCAGGGATTACAGCTCTGCTATTCAAAACAGGAAGTTGGGACTCGGTCGGGCTGTGCTTCATGTCACTGCAGGTGCTTTCTGAGGTAACCAAATATATCTGCTGAATATCTTCACTCTCTTTCCGTACGCTTGAGTCTGCCAAAGCTTTTTCTTCACGTAGCTTGATCTAATCTTGTGCTAGAAAACTGCTTGTTTGTTGCTTTTTACAAAGACTTTGTCTCGGGGGCAACTTTGCGTTGTCAGAGTAGTATTCAGCAGTTGAAATAATCTCTTCTGTATTACTTGATATTTCACATTATTGTTGTGTAGGTGTATTTTGTTTTGTAATGCTGCCGACCTGAGTTAGCATAGACAGTGTGATGTCACACTCAGATATTTACAGACATCAAAAAGTTATAATGATTAAATATTGTTTAAAATGGCTTACCTAAATTTCATTATTTTCTTGGGTGACCTTTAATAAGAGAGGAGTATGACACCCTAGTACCCTAAACTGGTTCACTTTGCTCTGCAAAAAGCCAACAAAAATGAAAAAAAATGTCATTTTATGTCTCAGTTTTTATACAGATTACATAAGCAAGATGGAATATATTGATGAGTGCGTTTAAAAGGTGCTAAGAGATGGCTCTTTACTTTGATGGCTTCAGGCTGATTCTCTCTTTAGTTCAAGATAAAAACTAGACTTATCTATTTCCAACAGATGTAAAGGCTGCATCAATTACTGACTTGTTCCAGTACTTTTATTCGTCTGCCTCTTCCGCACCACTAAAGATACGTTACTGCCTCACTACAGGCAGACAAACAAACTTCATCAGGTTGGGCTCATTCTACATAGGGCTTCACTTGTTCAGCTTTTTTCTCTGGAAAACATCTGTACAGACTCAGGCCAGCCTCAAACTATAATTAATATATACAATGTATAATCTAAAAGGTGAAATTTGTAACAAGCAGGCTGATTTCAGCTGTTGTTTTGTCTTGATAAGCATCCCCACATGATGACATTAAACGGTTAGCCATGAGTATTCAGACGTAAGAACTAAGCATACACATTTTTAACTCTAACTGTGTAATTTGTAATACTTAAACATATTCATGAATATTATTTCTCAGTCCCTAACCATATATCTCATCCTTTAAATCACATAAAAATCATCAAACGCTACCAATAATCTGGGGAAATATCTGTGTCCATACCTGTTTTTAATCCAGGTGGTACGGGATTAAATGTAGACATCATGGGCTCAGGAGAAAATCCATGAATCTCTGTGTAAGAATGCAGTTCACCACCTCATAAATGCAGCTTTCACATGAAGAAGAAGCTAAATGGGAAAACCATGGGCACCGCATCCTCTGCAGAACAGATAGCACCCATGAAATAGGCAGTGTGCACACCGGGAAAGAAAATATTGATGTTGAAAGATATACAGGTTTTAGATCAACATTACGCTCCCATCCAGTCCACATCTTTTTCAGGGAAGGCCTTGCATTCTTCAGCAAGACAATGCTTGTCTACATATGCTACCCATTGCCAAAGCACCGCCTCATACTAGAAACGTCCGAGTGCTTAACTCATCCGCAGTCCAACACTAACGTCAATTAAAAACATTTAGTGCTTCATGAAGTGACATTTCTAGCAGCTCAAATCCTGTAAGGGACAACATTCCTCTCTCAAACCTCCAGCAACCCGTCTCCTTAGTTCCCAGACACAGTTATTGAAATAAGAGGGGATGCTACACAGAGGTAAACGGCACCCTGTGTATGTTCTGTCACTTCCACAACTTAGATCCTTCTATTTCTTCACTAAATGTGTCTCATCTTAATACCAAGAGCTCTTACAAACAAACAGAAATAAAGAACCAGGAAAAACAAAGGGCCCCTGCTGTGGTTCTTTAATTTGCAGATGTCTGGGGAGATAGGGGGGGGAAAAAAAGAAGAAGAACCGCTTGAACACACAACAAAGACAATATTCAATTGCCAACTAGGACATATAATTTATGGGCAGAAGGCCATGACAACAGTGCAGAAGAGCGCAGCAGTTTATAAATTATTAAATAATAATCAAAATGTAAACAAAGGAATGTTTGCATGAAGTCAAGTCGGCGTCAGTTAATAACCACCATAGTCTGAGCTCCCGGTTTTATTGTGTCTACACATTTCTAATTAGCGTTTCATTTTATCTGACGTATCAGATGGATTGCTTTACGTATTTATAGTTTGAGTAGGCGTTCAATCCTCATGCAGTGAAAATTAAAGTAAATGATGCTTGAATGTATAGACCCTGTCAGAGGAATTTATATATATATATATATATATATATATATATATAAATGTGTGTGTGTGTGTGTGTGTGTGTGTGTGTGTGAGTGCGCCTGCCGGTACACTACCAGTCAAAAGCTTTAGAGCGCCTCAATTTTTCCAGTTAGTTATTCACATTTAAATTTACGCATTGTCTCATTCTACTCTGAAATGAGACAATAGTGCATGAACAATTGACTTTAAAAAAGAAATAATGGAATCCATTTAAAATCCAAACTTAACAGCCACCTTTGGCAGAGATGACAGCTGAACACACTCGTACTTTGGCATTCTTTCTACAATGGAAATCAAATATGCTTCAGAAAGTTCTTCCCATCTCTGTTGTTGAAGTTCGCCGTAGATGTGTGGCACTTGGAAGTTTATTTTCTTTCACTCTCCTGTCCAGTTCATCCCAAACCCGCTTTGTGGGGTTTAAGCCTGGGAACTGAGCTGACCCCTTCTTTTTTTAAGCTTACTATCTCCATCTTTCTTCCTAAGGTAGCTCAGCCATAGCTTGGACAGAGCTTGGATGTTTTGGGTCATTATCTATACACACACACACACACACACACACATATATATGAGAACCCTACATAACTGGATGAGTTGTTGACAGAAGGACCATTAACAGAAACGCAAAGCTGGAAAGGCTCATAAAGTGTAAATAAATAAAGAACAGTTTTTGATTAGCATGACTTAATTAGAGCTTGGTTGTTCAAATCTAAAATTGGGTGTTCAATTAATATTACGTAAGCAATTCCTGTGGCACTGATCCTGTTTTGTTCACATTATTATTTCTTCATCTCTGCAAAGACTTGTTAAGTGGGGAGCACATTGCATAAGGCCTCCTGATTCACAATTACCTATATTTACTCATCAAGTCCCGTGGTGTAAAACGCAGAACAATGGTGGAGACAGTGCTCTTGCTTGGGGTGACTCATCGCCGTGGCTCAATATCAGCTTTCAGGGGGTTTGATACAATACATCTCCTTGGTCATTATGGGGCTCCTCTTATATCTACAATCCTCTGAGATTCTCCTGATGTAAGATCAGAGGAGATTACTCTGGAATCAGTACAACCAGCGGAGGAAGACAAGGCCTGCAAAACACTGATCAGTGGGTGTCAGGCTAGGCTAGACACTATCCAGCTCGGCAATATACTGCATATGCGTGAGCTGAACAAGTGGGAGGGCGAGTGAAATTGGATTTTTCACTGATTTTTCACCAAAAGAAATAAGACTCGTTTGCATCTTGTGCTTGTCAATTAAATCAATAGTTAATCAGCAAATATCATAACTCCTCTGCTTTCAAGGTGGAGAAAATTATGTTTTTTCCTCTGTTTTTGCTGCTTACTTGTGTATTTACACTAAAACCGTGTTGATATGTCCAATCCTTACAGGTGGGGACACCATGGTGCAACTTCCAAGGTATTGCACGGTGCTTATCTTGTTGTGTACATCTTTCTGTAGGTCAGTGCAGGTATGTAATGGAACAAAACCACAGGGACAACCCTGCCTCGACAAACTCTCCGTCTGCAAAGCTTCAAGGTGTCCTCTCCACACCATTACCTTGGCCGGCACACTGCAATGACTAAGTGGAGCTTTGAGCGAAAGTGACATATTATTAGCAGGGGAATCTAAGGGACGGTTTATCTAAACAAACTGACAAACAGCTTATGTGTTGCTGCTTTTATTGTTCCCACATAACTTTAAAGCAAATCTGCATCTCAAAGTGGATGTCCCGCGTTTATGAAAGTGCTGTATGATGAGAAAACACGCTGTACGAATCAGTCTGAACAATTTCAAAATGTTATTTACAGCACTTAATGAAATAGTGGGATTAGACTGTTTTGGTACTTGAGAAGCGGATTCCCCTGTTGCCTTATTCCCACATCTATAAGAAAACATTGCCCTGATTCTCAGAGGTGCTCAGCTGTTACTGGTGTCTCTATTTACTGTTTTGCTCTGAGCTGAGTCAATGGATGAATACAGTGGCAGCCTCTGCAGCTGCACGAGCCACTGTAAGGGGGAAAAGGGCAGTCTTTGCCAAAGTAATCCTTTGGCAAAGACTGCTGCCTCAGACATTGGTGCAGTGATGATCGACACAGAGAAAGGGTGGGCGAGGTTGTGTACTTTGGGTCACCAGACACCAACATTGTCCTTGCAGTGACAGTTGTGTTTACCATGTCTTTCACTTGCATAGTCTTCTCACATCTTATACAGATGGGCACTTGTGCGTAATTCCAGCATTGGAGGTTGAGTTGCAGCGTCCGCTGATGGCATCAGCTCTCATCACTTGCATGGACAAATCCGTCAAACTGCTGTGTTGTTTATTCAGGTGTGTCAAAGACCCAGTGTGACATCAACACTTTCACCTATGTGTGAATCGAGCCGTCCTTGGAAGGCCAGGATTCAGCAAGGGTCCGTCTAAAATGCACAGCGGCCAGCTGACGACCGCAGGCAGGCGTGAATAAACGCGTCTCATTAGGGACAAGTTGAAAAGGTTAACGCTACCGCTTTTTTTTTCCTGAATCATTCAGTCGAGCATTCTTCATGTGCGTAAAAATCATCATGTGTGGGAGGAAGCAATGACTCTCTCCAAGCCCACACAACATGACCATAAATAGCCTCACTTACATAAATATCAAACCGTGCATTTTCAGTGAGGGTATACAGATAATTCCAGCATGAGAAGCGTTTGGAGAACCCTAAAGGAAACGTATCACCTGCAGGAGTTCATCAAAGAAGTGCAAAGCTGTTGTTCTGTTATTAATGAAAGAGCATTTTATTAGCCTATGCCAAATGCAAGAAGATCACAAACAAGCAACCGAGATGCAAACAGGGGCTGCTCGTTGGAAATAACACCTGCAGGATCCATGTTTGCTTTTTCTCAGGACTCCAAGGCTGTGCTAAATTGAGAGCATCTCCACCTATAGCCTACATCACAAGCATTGATCACAACCAGCCATCAGTTCAGTGGATGGGAAGTGGAAAGGGGGGTGGGGATGTCAGTGCTGTCAATATGCAGGATGAGCATGTGCTCCTTTTAAAATATAACACATTCAAACCCCCACAAACCTTAATAATAACAGAGCTGGAGCAGGGTGCTCTGATAAGACAAACAAATAGCAAATGCTTACCCAGGCATTGTGGAGCACATGCATGCAGATTTTGTGATGCTAAATGTATGCGTTGTCTAGGGTGGTTGGCTTTAAGCAGCATGCAGCGGATACAGTCAAAGTAGCTCAAAAAATCACGTTAAATCAAACAAATAGCGGGCCACCATGCTTCCATATCCACCCAGAGCTACAGGCGTCAAATCTGGCGAGGAATGCAGCGATTCGCAGACACTAATGTGGCACATTAATTTTCAATCTGCAGCACCGCGATTCAGTGTTCAGTGTTACAGTCAATATTCAGCATCATATGCGCTAATTGTGCCCTCTGTGTGTTTTGACATCCCACCGTGCACCATCATCACGGGAGAAACGGGGAACAGCAACATATGCAATTTACAGGAGACAACAATGACACCGGCATCCATCCATCCTACCTGCACCGTGAGCCATTTCGATGCCCGGCTCGGTGAGTATGTTCGGGTCACTTTGAGATCTGCCTCGGTGCAGACAGCCGTCTAGTCCAGCCGAGGCAGCCATGCTGGGGAGACAGCGCAGGAATCCCGAATCAAATATTTAAAAAAAAAAAAAAATCCCGACCGGGAGGCAGGCAAGGTCAGGAGGAAAGCAAGGCTGGATTTAATTCTCTCTGACAACAGCCGCTCGGAGCATCTACCAGGGAGCCATGGCTCGGGCTGACAGGCAGTGTGTGTGTGCGAGCACGCAGGCAGGCAGGCAGGCGTGTGTCTGGCTGAGCGGTGTGTGGTGAGGGAGGGGGAGAGGGAGTGATGCCAGCGGGCTGGTGGTGATGATGATGGTGATGATGATGATGGTGATGATGATGATGATGGTGATGATGATGATGCCCATCCCTGTCCAGCTACATGACCAGTACTGGGGTTGAGGGGGGATGAGGGGGGATGGCATCCCCCCCTGAAATAAAAACGGTCAAAATCATCCCCCCTGTAAAACTGCCATCCCCCCTTTCCATCCCTTATGTCATTTCATCAATGAATGTGGTTTTACTGCTATTTCAACATTTAGAGTCATCACCAGAAAAATAACACAAAAAAATAACTTATTTGACAATTTTCACCTGTTTCAAGTACATTTTCACTTGAAATAAGTATAGGAAAATCTGCCAGTGGGACAAGATTTATCTTCTTATTACAAGCAAAAAAATCTTGTTCACTGGCAGATTTTTCTACTTATTTCAAGGGAAAATCTACTTGAAACAGGTGAAAATTGTTGTTTTTTCCAGTGATGAGTCTTGTTTTAAGTGTAATGAGATTCTTTTACTAAAATGAGACATTTTAACTAGAAATAAGACAAATATTCTTGTTAAGATTTTGAGTTTTTGCAGTGATCGCTTTTACTTATCCTGTGAAGGACAGAGTCATATTGATAAGTTCAGAAAACTGTTCTTTATTTTTGTGTTTTGATGTATTTGATGTAAGCCCAGTGGATATTTAAAGCTTACAGAAGGCTGCATTTAACTGCTGCTATGTCATTCCTGCAGTATTTCTGCAGGTGTTTTGGTCAGTGCTATTATTTGTAATATATTATATTATTTGTAATCAGCACAAATTATCTGTCTCCATATGATAAAATCCACCATCCCCCCTGATTCTTTTTTACAACTCGAGTACTGTACATGACCACATGTTCAACAGACCTCTCTCCCTTCTTGTTGACGGTATAGATATTAGAAATACAGAGGTATCAAGTAACGAAGTACAAATACTTTGTTACCTTACTTAAGTAGAAATTTTGGTTATCTATACTTCACTGGAGTAATTATTTTTCAGACGACTTTTTACTTTTACTCCTTACATTTTCACGCAATTATCTGTACTTTTTACTCCTTACATTTTAAAAACAGCCTCGTTACTCTATTTCATTTCGGCCTTTTAAAAAAAACTATCCAGTTAAATTGCTCCATCCAGATAGAGTGAATTTGTTTGTGGTTGTTTCAGATGTTCTTGTTCAGTTTTGTTCTTACATCCGTTGCCCTAAGATTCCTGCAACTAAACTTGGATGTACATTCCAATAAAGGTTAGGATAAATGATAACATGCCTCTGAAGTTTGACTTTTTGCACCATTACAATACTTAGGCATCTAGTCATCATATCTCCTGCTCTCTGAAACACATGTTAATACTCAATAGTACACATATGGTTCTTTAATATATTTGGATTATACTAAGATGCATTCATTTTCAATGGCTTTTGTCCTTAATGGCTTTTTTCCCCCTTACATTACTTTTACTTTTATACTTTAAGTATGAAACCAGTACTTTTATACTTTCACTTGAGTAAAAAACTTGAGTTGATACTTCAACTTCTACAGGAGTATTTTTAAACTCAAGTATCTATACTTTTACCTGAGTAATGAATGTGAATACTTTTGACACCTCTGTAGAAATAATAAGTGCACCAATAAATACATAAGAAACTACTTCTACAGTAAAAGGAAAATAACCCCAAGAGGGAAATTTGTTTGGAACTCCCATTTTTCGGACATTCAATGGAAAACAGCGTGGCTCCTTCCCTATAAATTTGCAATCTCAAACAAATTAAAAGAAGTCCAATATAAAATTTTACATCATATTTACCCCACCAACCAACTTATATCTAAATTTGTAGACATTGATAGCAGATGTGTATTTTGTAAACATGAAGAAGAGACCATCATACATTTGTTTTATGAATGTGAACATATTAAGTTTCTGGAAAAAATGTGAAGAATTTTTTGACATACAAACTAATAATGAAATTAAATTAGAAGCCAAAGATATCTTACTATATTACGAAAAACACAATTACAAAATTCAACAACTGGTCAACTTAATGATTCTTGTTGCTAAGTTTCACATTCATAAGGCAAAATTCTCCAAATCCTGTCCATCCTTAGTTCCCTTTAAAGTTGATTTCAAAATGTATTTTGAGACAATACAATTGGTTAATAACAAAAAATGTAATACCACTGTCAACCTCATAAAAGAAATGTTTACGGATATCTGAATGTATTGCCTTCCTTTTATTATCTAGTGTAATTGTTAATTTCACGAACTACTTGCACTTTATTGTAGCTTTTTTTGTGAAGAGAACAATTTTATATTTTTTGGACTATACTGATGCCTATGTATGTTTGTGTTTTATATTATTGAATGATGTCTGCCATTTGTTTTAATGTTATTGTATTTTCTGGAAATGAAATAAAGTTTCATAAAAAAAAAAACATGTTCAACAGGCCAGCATGCAGCACACATGTACGGAGGAGTATTAGGGCCATGCAGGAGAAAAAATATTTGAGAGGGGAAGATTTATTTTTTATTGTGCACTTCGAGAAAAAAAGTCGAAATGTCGAGATTAATGTTGAAATACGATTTCGAGAAAAAAGTCGAAATGTCGAGAATAATGTTACGGAAGAAGAGTATTAGGGCCAGGCAGGAGAAAAATAAAAATAATATTTTAGAGGAGGAAGATTTTTTTTTCATTATGCACTTTGAGAAAAAAAGTCGAAATGTCGAGAAAAAAGTCGAAATTTTGTGATTAATGTCGAAGTACAATTTCGGGAAAAAAGTCGAAATGTATTTCAACTTTATTCACGAAATTTTGACTTTATACACAAAATTTCGACTTTATTCTTTAAATTGTATTTCAACATTAATGTCCATATTTCGACTTTTTTCTAGATATTGTATATCCATATTAATCGCGACATTTCAACTTTTTCTCGAAATTTCGACTATTTTCTCGAAGTGCACAATAAAAACAAATCTTCCCCTCTCAAATATTTTTTCTCTTGCATGGCCCTAATACTCTTCCGTATAATCTTGAAATACAATTTCAAGAATAAATTTAGTTGAAATTTCACGAATAAAGTTGAAATTTCGACTTTTTTCTCAACATTTCGACTTTTTTTGCGAAATTGTACTTCAACATTAATCTCGACATTTCAACTTTTTTCTCGGCATTTCGACTTTTTTCTTAACAGTTCAACTTTATTCACAACATTTTTACTTTTTTCTCAACATTTCGATTTTTTTCTCGACATTTCGACTTTTTTCTCGAAGTGCATAATGAAAAAAAAATCTTCCTCCTCTAAAATATTATTTTAATTTTTCTCCTGCCTGGCCCTAATACTCTTTCATATGCACTGATACAAATATTGTGCTTGATCAACAAGAAAGATTTAAATTAAAATAAGTCAACTTTTTGCATGAGATTATTATGTAGATCAAGAAAGAGTAGTCTTTGTATAAACTACTAAATTTTATGTATGTAAATAATACATTTTGCAAGTACAGTCAACTTAATTGTGTTAATTTAACTTTATTTATCAAAATTAAGTTGACTTTAAAAAGAAAAAAAAGAAAAAAAGAGAAAAAAGAAGAGAAAAAAAGAGAAAAAAAGGATGAAAAAAAAATTAAAGGGGACCTATTATGGCATCTAATCCCTATTTTAAACAGGCCTTGGATGTCTTAAAAACAAGCTTTTGATTGTTTTTGCTAAATAAATTAGAAATTCAGCCTCTGAGCCATGTCTTTAGCATCCCATTCTCTAACCTCATTCTCTATGTGGGATTCTGAGTGGGCGGGGAGGCTATGATAATGAGGCACTGTGCTGATTGGCTGCCTGAATGACGTGATACACCGCTACGAAAAAATGGCGGAAGCTCTGGCCGGCGGAGTTAGTTGTGGGCGTGGTTTCACGCATCAGAGGCCAACCTATGTAAATTGCTCCCGTCGTTACGTAACGGTGGGAGCAGAATCTGAACAGCTCGTAGAAGCCACATCACACTGGATGGATCATCCGGGCGGCTGTATAGACACTGCAGAATTTGGTTGCTTTCCTCCTTCTCTGAGTTGGCAGGCTGAGGGGAGACCACTTTATATATGTTAAAGCAACAGAAAACTTGTTTTTCATAATAGGTCCCCTTTAAAGGAGCATGAGGCTCCTTTTAAGAAATGAGACTCTCTAGCCCCACCCTTCACCACGACGGCTGTTGGGGATACTGCAGCCAACAGCGAAGCCGGCACGGGAGAACGGGGAGAAAGTGCATGCAGCGTCATTTGACGTCACATCCGCCGCCCAGCGCGGGAAATTCAGAGTCCGAATTGCAGCACATTTTGCAGCACACAGCCTGTTCAAGGCAACGGAGAGATACACTAGAAGGCTCATTCGTTTTGGTTTGGAACGCTTCATCTGACATTATTACTAGAAAACTTAAAACGTATACTAATTTTTTTCATAAATCCTGCCTCAATCCTGCCTCATGCTCCTTTAAGTTTACTTTAAAAATAAAAAAAGGAAGAAAAAAAAATAAAAAAAGGAAAAAAAATAAAAAATTAAGTGGACTTTACTTGCAAATGAATTTTGTACATACTAAAAATTAAGTACTTTATACAAAGACTAGTTTTTTTTGATCTACATAAAAATCTCATGCGAAAAAGTTGCCTTAATTTTTTTTAAAGTAGATCAAGAAAGATATTTTTTACTATTGTGTTCTACATAAAACACATAAAGCATGTTTCATCTAAACATTGGTCAATCTGACCAATAGATTAAAATTGTTAAAGGAAAAGTAAATAGCAAGATCATTGCTTGTTGTTTGTGTGTAAATGAAAAGATTGCCTGGGATTACATAAATACTGCTTGTTAAGGAAAAAATGCACAATGTCTTGTTTTTTGAACAAATGCAGATTAGATTCAAAACTAGATGTATTCATGTAAAGCAACAAACTTCATTTTTAATTGTTAATATCACAGATTTAAATGTTATATTTACATGTGCTTAGATTTATTTTTTTCAGTGTGGAGCTTCAAGTGCATATTTGTGTTTTATGGGTTTGGCCGATTCAGTGACCCGAATCTGATATACCCACTTCCCATCGTTTATTCAGGGTCTGTAAGCTTTATTGTAGTTGCAGGGAGCGAAAGTAATGTCATATTTGGTCGAGTAAGCACTGCACCGAGCTGAACTGAGAGCCAACACGGCACTTTCAGTAATTGCATAATTGGTTACAAGGCGTGAATGGACATATGTACAAATAATCTGAAATGATTTCCAGATGAACCGCGCATGCATGGTTATAAGTAATAATAATAATAATAATAATAATAATAATAATAATAATAATAATAATAATAATAATAATAATAATAATAATAATAATAATAATAATAATAATATGTTCCCCTGCCTCTCGCTTAAAAGGAACTGGTATAGGCTCCAGCAGACCCCTGTGACCCTGCAAAGGATAAAACGGGTATGGAAGATTGATTGATGGATGGATGGATAATAATAATAATAATAATAATAATAATAATAATAATAATAATAATAATAATAATAATAATAATAATAATAATAATAATAATAATAATAATAATAATAATAATAATGATGATGATGTCAAACCATTCAAAAGTTATGGCAGAAAATAGGAACTATCACATATCGACCAATCAGAAGAAGGGGCGGGGCTAATTTGCACCAATTATGTTCAAGGATTCAAAACCGAATCCGATGACACCCCCCACGAGTCTTTATGTCAAACGATTCAAAAGTTATGGCAGAAAATAGGAACTATCAAATATGGACCAACCAGATGAAGGGTGGGGCGCGCTTTTTGGCGTCTATCGTCGCCATGGTAACGCTTTTGACTGAGAAAAGTAATGCGCATCGTTGCAGGATCGAGACGCACATTTTGATGTATAACACACCCAGGTGCACGTTACGGTTTGGGCGAAGAAGTAGCCGAAGAAGTGGCATAAATTGCGCCAAAATTACACGATTAATTCAAAATGGCCGACTTCCTGTTCGGTTTAAACCATGGTGCCAACAGACTTTTCTTTAAGTTGCGATATGATACAAGTGTGTACCGATTTTCGTGCATGTACAGTACGTCAAACCGTATTGTGGGGCTTGAGGCACAAAGTATTCTAGGGGGCGCTGTGGAGCCATTAGGCCACGCCCATTAATGCAAACCATTAGATATCACATTTTTCGTCAGGCCTGGTTTGCGTGCAAAATTTGGTGACTTTTCGGGGCACATTTAGGGGGGCAAAAAGGCCCTCATTTGGTCGGAAAAATAAAAATGAGAAAAAAATCAATAAAAATTCCTACAGATACAATAGGGCCTTCGCACTGTTAGTGCTCGGGCCCTAATAATAATAATAATAATAATAATGTGAACTGTATGAATGCCAACTCAGAAGCTCAATATAAATATTCCATGATGAAATATTATTTCTATCAAACCTTTACATATTTGAAACCACGTTTAATATTGAATCTTTTAAAACTGAGAAATAGCTTCAATCACATTAGCACTCTCTAATAGCACATCAATCAATCAATCAATCAATCAATCAATCAATCAATCAATCAATCAATCAATCAATCAATCAATCAATCAATCAATCAATCAATCAATCAATCAATCAATCAATCAAATTTTATTTATAAAGCACCTTTCATCCAGGTACATGAAATACAAAGTGCTTTGACATTTTGTACCCCTGTCTCTGACTGAAAAATAAGCGTAATAAACAAAAAATAAAAACTGGGAGACCAAAAAAATAAAAACTGACATACAATATAGTTAATTAAAATGAAAAAATGATAAAAGTTCAAGGATTAAGGCTAAAAAATAATCCGTCCACAACAATAAAATATAATAATAAAAACATTACAAGAAATAGATAAATAAATACAACAAATACCTTTAAAAAATGTTAAACAGAATAAAACTATAAAATTTGATGCTACATAAAAGCCAGACCAAAGAGAGGAGTTTTTAGTCTACGTTTAAAAATGTCCACATTTCCAGCTCCTCTGAAAATCAAAATATTTTTTCCTGAAAACAGAAATTTCACGTTAGAAATGTGGCACTCCAAATGCAAGCAGCTCATTGGCTGCCTCTACCTATGACGCAACAACGCGGAAGTAAAACACGACTGAAGCAGGAGGAAAGATGGCAGTTCACAGGTGTAGTCACTCCGTCTGGCTGCTTCTTCTTAGTTTGTCAACGTTTCTCGTTGCAGGGAGTAAAGAAACGTCTTTAAATGACGACCACCAAGCCGGCGGGGTCCATAATCCGCAGACGGCCGAGCAGCCTGCGGTGGGAGAAGCAGCCGGAGTTCCAGGCGATGCTGCAGCCCCTTCAACAGCCTCCCATGACTCCCACACCAAAACACAACCTGAAGACGACTTTCAGGAGGAGCTGGTGATCAGGCCGCTTCACTCTGGAGATATTTATGCCAGCTTCCAGTTCCGCACCGTGTGGGAAACAGATTTCATGGGAGGAAACAAAGGTGAGCTCACTTTTAGCAGCCACTTAACACGCTGATAAGTTATTTATCTATCGTACAGGTTTGTGCCTCTGTACAGAAAATCTACAAGACAACAGCTTGATCCAAGCAAGACTTATTATTTAAACAAGATGCTGCACGTATCACCACAGCATGACTTATTTATTTATTCTTTATTTCATTCATTGATAAAATAAAACCACAAACAATCCAATATAAACACAAACGTTCCTAAATTGTGAATGAAAGGGAGCAGAAAGAAGAAGAATCTTATTTAATCTGCCCCTTTTTCCCAAGAAATCAATTCACAAAGAACGTAAATTAAAAAACAACAACAAAGTAAACAAAAAACTAAAAATATTTTTTTTTCCCCAATGTAATGTTGTACATATATCCATGTTCTTTTTTTTGTGTGTTTCACTCATAGTGAAATGTACCGTCTTATTTGCTCAGGAGTAATATAAGTTATAATATCCCATGCACACTCACACATACTTATTTTTTGTCTTTATTCTTTATTATTTATATATCGCATTATTAGTTTGCCATCACTTTTGTGTAGTTATACTTTTTGTTTTTGTATGTTAAAAATTGTGTTCTTTATAACACATTACATTTTAATATCTTCAGTGGAGGCTTCAAATAAGCCCATTGGGTTTTTTCCCTCTTCCTGCACCTATAGTATTTATATTTGATATTTCCTGTATATTTTTAAAACTGTGCAATTCAATAAACTAAACTAAGATGAAGAAAACGCTGCCAGACAACAGCTTGATCCAAGCAAGTCTTATTATTTAAACAAGATGCTGCACGTATCACCACAGCATGACTTATTTATTTATTTATTTATTCTTTATTTCATTCATTGATTAAATAAAACCACAAACAATCCAATATAAACACAAACGTTCCTAAATTGTGAATGAAAGGGAGCAGAAAGGAAAATAATCTTATTTAATCTGCCCCCTTTTTCCCAAGAAATCAATTCACAAAGAACGTAAATTAAAAAACAACAAAGTAAACAAAAAAATAAAAATAAAATAGCCGCTGGCCAACACAGACTTCTTAGTTCCCAAGTCACAACTCAGTTAATATCACTCAACAACAACAAACAATGTTCATACCTTTCATGACAATGGTTATGTCAATCAAACATAACCAACATATTACATTATATTTCATTATATTTCCATAACATACTGGCTTTAATTGTTCTTTTGAATGTAATGTTTGATTTGGATTCTGAATGACTGACTGATGGTTTTGGATGACTGTATAAGAGTTGCTGCTAACTCATACATTTTCATATGTTTTCCCTAAAAATATGTATCAATTAATTAAATTAAACATACTGCAAATAAGGCACGTAAGAGTTATTACAAGGATTAAATCCCAAATCAAACACAAGATGATAAAGTCATCTCAGTTTTGATGAGATTGGAACAAATGTTTCCATAGTTTCCATAGTAAGTGACTCTGTCTTTTCAGTGTCAAGGCCTGACCTGTTAAACTCAATTGTTTTCCCTTTTTAATGCATTGTTCAGATTGAAAGTAGCCGGGCCAGACATCATACTTATGTTCCTCTTCCTTTTTAAAAGTTAATCAGATTCCTCTTTGACTTGGTGGTACCAACAGACACTGAAAGAAGCATGCCTCCCAATGCCACTGGATAGATATATAATAAGAAAAAAGAAGCATGTAATGTAGGCAGAGCAATAACAATAGACTAAAATTACTGGACAAACACTAACCATGACATCACCCATAGGTTTCAGTGAACTATCTGATTTCATATGTCGTTTTGTTGGCGAAATCAGTAATGACCACAAGGCTTAGCCGGCGCTGGGTTAATTCGAGCTCCCAACTGCTTTGCTGAGCTTTGTAGCATGAGGACGTGATAATTGTTAGTTCAAGGGTAGGCAACCCTGGTCCTAGAGAGCCACCGTCCTGCAGGTTTTTGATGTTTCCCTGCATCAACACACCTGATTCTAATTAACGGTCATCTTCAGCTTCTCACCCAGGTGTGCACAATTATGTTAATGACACAGTCCTTTGTATCAGGGTGTGATGAAGCAGATACATATCTAAAACATCCAAGACTGCAGCTCTCTAGGACCAGGGTTACACCTGGGCTAGTTAAATGCCAATGAAAAGTCCACGTCCCATATGATTGATACATTTTATTGCTTTATAAAAATGTACTTGACGTGCAGAGGTGTCAAAAGTATTCACATTCATTACTCAGGTAGAAGTATAGATACTAGAGTTTAAAAATACTCCTGTTGAAGTATCAACTCAAGTTTTTTACTCAAGTAAAAGTATAAAAGTACTGGTTTCAAAAATACTTAAAGTATAAAAGTAATGTAAGGGGGGGGGGGAAAGCCATTGAGGACAAAAGCAATTGAAAATGAATGCATCTTTCTTAGTATAATGCAAATATACTAAAGAACCATATATGTGTACTATTGTGTTTCAGAGAGCAGAAGATATGATGATTAGTTGCCTATAAGTATTGTAATGGTGCAAAAAGTCAAACTTCAGAGGCATGTTATCATTTATCCTAACCTTTATTGGAATGTACATCCAAGTTTAGTTGCAGGAATCTTAGGGCGACGGATGTAAGAACAAAACTGGACAAGAACATCTGAAACAACCACAACCAAATTCACTCTATCTGGATGGAGCAATTTAACTGTATAGTTTTTTTTAAAGGCCGAAATGAAATAGAGTAACGAGGCTGTTTTTTAAAATGTAAGGAGTAAAAAGTACAGATAATTGTGTGAAAATGTAAGGAGTAAAAGTAAAAAGTCGTCTGAAAAATAATTACTCCAGTGAAGTATAGATAACCAAAATTTCTACTTAAGTAAGGTAACGAAGTATTTGTACCTCTTTACTTGACACCTCTGTTGACGTGGTAGAAAAAATTAAAGTCGTTGGACACCGACTTGCTTTGGATCCATCCTGTAGTGGTCAGTCAATCAACTGCAATTTTTGTCACTCCCTGGTTGACTTCAGCCCAGAGAGATTGTTGACACATGGCCACAACCAGATTAGTATCAAACAAAAACATCAGTGACATTCAGTGGACCAGGAACACCTGTGAATAACTGACTGCAGCAAAAACTTTTGATTCAAGGTGTTATTTTCAATCCTGCGTCCCCTTAGTAGTTTTGACTAGTGGCTCATGGACACTATGGCTTAAAGCCTACCCCGAGCCCTTGGCTGTGAATATAAGGACACTTATTTCACGAGAGCTGGAGAGGATATTTGTTGCAAAGTAAATGAATTTGACTGGCCAGGGTTGACTGAAGGTGTTAGCAAAATAACTGAGTACTGTGACAACTTTAATAATGTGTGAGAAGAAGAGTGAACAGGTTTTTGTTATTTTACGTTGTCAGGGCAGCACTTTTGAGGTTGAAGTATTTTTGATTTTCAAATTTGATTATGTAGGTGCATGCAGGTTTGATGTTAAATATCAGAAGTTAAAGTTGTTTTATACAATACATGTTTTTCTGGAGTCATGAAAGTTCTCTTCTCCATTCACTGTGGAAGTAGGTAAAGTCATGCCAAAAGCCTTTTAATTGGCGTAAGCAGTGATGCCTGAGTATGCAATGATAACAGTAACAGTAAAATATTGGTTATTGGCTTATATGTTGTGGACAAGCGCCAACCATCTAACTTCTTGGTTGAGGCTCATGTGGAACTAAGATTGGTTGCAGTTCCTTGACTGACCACTAGAGGCTGGCTGCAAAAGCGACTCAGTCTCCATTGATTCGAATGTTAAACCTCCAACTTTTCAGTAGAAATAAACATTTTTGCTCTCAATCGTTCGACTACACACCCATGACAACTCTGAGGAGGGTTTTTTTTGGAACCATGCCAGGAGAGCTTAAATAAATCATTTATCCTTTCCTCAATTATCATTCTACCACGTTTAACCGAGCAACCATCCATTTGTATAACCCACCGTTGCCTAAACGCAACAGTACATTTTGGATTTCACCATTGAAACAAAGGATAAACGTTATTCCGCTGTAAAAGTCTTAACAAAAGCTGTAGATATTTCGGGGTTCAAGTGAAGTAAAGCTAACTTTAATTGACATACAAATGGCCTGTTCTCATCAGTTTATCAAGCCACATGGCTGCACCCTGTATGAAGAAAAACGGGCATTGCAATTGCTCTCAGAAACCAGTGGGTCACATGACGATTGTGCTGGATTCCCAGAAACTTTTAATTAAATAACTTTTTTTTTTCTCTCAGGCATATTAATCTTAAATATGAAATAATCACTGGCACACACAGCCTTTCAGAAGGGTGAACCATCTTTACTCCTTAAAGATACTGCCTCTGTGATGACGGGGAAACCTTTAAAGTCTGTAGCGAGACACTAGCAGTGCACACACTATCCAACTTTGCACACACTAACCATCATCATATATCAAAAATATTGCTAAAGTGTAAAGCACTGTCAGTAATTGGCAATAAAGTCTGTCTCCTCAGATGCCTTTCCTTTTCAGTTTCCAGCTACAGGCTGACAAATATAAAGCTTAAGCAGCTATTTTAAAGGAGCTCTTGGATCTGAGTGTGTTAAATCCAACAATTTGATTCATCTGCTGCAATATACTCGGGCATCATACATCTTATTCTTTATTTTATTTTCCCTGGCACAACCTTAAAAGCTCTCTGCCACTGTGGAAAAATTCCAATGCTTGTGGTATTCATATCAAGACAAAACCAATCACTGGAACCTACTGGAGACCAAAAACAACAATTTCCACAGCTCTCTGGTGCCTTTTGGCCAGGTCTCTATTGCAAATGTTAATGTGGTTCTCAGTTTACTCCCGTAGTTGAATAAAAGGTTAAATAAATAAGATATAAGAAGTTATTTTTGCATCATGCCTCCTGTGCTCTCTAGACACATGCGCTCCCACATTCCTTCGGCTTCATATCCACCTGTGAAAGTGCATCTCCAGCAGAAAGTGCTTGGCTGTTAAGTGCATGTGTAAAGTTATTTTTAACATTTATTGTGTTTTCTTTGCAATAAATGCACTGAATATAAATTTCAGTTTCATAATTTGCTTCAAATTGATGATTAATTTTACAGTGAGAGTTTTATAATTATGAACAGAAAAATCTTAAAATGGTAATCTACCAGTGTGCCAGCGTTAAGTATTTTGTATTAATGGTGTAGGTTTACAAGTGATTGGCTTATGTCCCATCAAAGGGAAATATTAAAATAATGAGGTCTAAATTTTGATATAAAATGTTCTTCTCATGTCAGGCTGGTACTGCTAAACTGAAACAACATTTAATGGTCATGATAAGAACCCTATAAATCCCAACAGTATTAGGGTTTTCTGTTATTAAATCATATGCAACAATTTGTGCATGTCTTGATAATCCTGTATTTGTGTTTATATTTTTCAGTGTCCCATTACAGGCTGTTCCCTAAGTCTCTGGGTCAGGTCCTCTCCAAGTTCTCAGTGCAAGAGCTGCACATTTCCTTTACACAAGGCTACTGGAGGACCATGCAGTGGGGGCAGCCGTTTATGCCTTCGCCTCCGGGAGCCGAGCTCTGGGTTTGGTTCCAGAACTCTGTGACAGAGTGAGTGCAGCTTCAGAGATGCAAAACAAAGTTGATCACAAAAGAAGGTTTTTCCCATGACCTTTTGGTCAGACATGTCTGGGTTTACAAACACTCTTCATTAGAGGACGACTGAGATATAAAAAGGTTTATGACATTGACGGATCTCAGCTTATCCCAAATGGACAGAATACTGTTTTTAATTTACAACCATAATAATTATTAAATGAGGAAAGAGTTGAGATACAAGGTCAGTTTGAGTTTCATGGTCATTATTTTCACTGGGATAAGTGTTTTTTTTTTTTTTTTTAATGGAAAAATACATTTAAAATTAGACTTTTAGAACCATGTATACAGTAGTCAACATTTAAAGTGGATTAAAACATTGAATCTAATTTGTTCTCATACAAGAATAGGTGTTCAAAAAAGTCTGGCAGGTGTGTTTTTGATCCACTTCGAATGTCCACTACATTTTATATGAATTTTCAAAATTTGTATAAGATTTATGCTACTTCCTATTCTGATTGATGACCATTCAAACATTTCCCTGCTGTTTCTCTACAACATTTAGTGTGGACGCAACCTGGAAGGAGCTGACCAACGTTTTGTCAGGGATCTTCTGCGCTTCGCTGAACTTCATTGACTCCACCAACACTGTTCAGCCCAGCGCCTCCTTCAAGCCCCTGGGAATAAGCAACGGTACAGTAAGGCCTCTTCACTGTGCTCATGATGCTCGGCCGTCGCGTCTAAAAAAGAATAAATGAGACAGTTTTAGTCTGCAATGAACCTTTGTGATGTTCAGTTGCTTCAGATACGGTTACATTACAATAATGAGTGGCAAGCTGTGAAAACACGAGAAACTGGGATTGGGCTGTGTCAGAAACTCATGTTTCTGTCATTTTGATATGGTAAAACATCCCCCACAACAATACACAGCAACCTCAGTTCTTGACCATAAATGTTGTCCTTTATTCTTTTAATTAATGGACTTTGTCAGATGTAATGAGACCCCCATCTTCTAAAAAGTTCAGCTTTTGTCACATCAGACCGACTGAACATCATTATTGTGAATGTGAATGTGATCGCCCGACTGAGATAGCTTGTTTTATGACATTGTGAAAATTAAGAGTATTGTACAGTTGGTAGAACCTACAATAAATAAGACGGCAACAATAACTGAGACTGCTACTACTCAATCAACTGTGCTGTTTACAGACTTGTAACTAGCATGCGTAGATATGTTGACTTACTGCACTGGACTCATTTCCAGGCTGACCAGTAGCACACCAAGGCAGAAAACCATCAAAATCATTTACTCCTTTAGTTATTAGCAGTAACTGCTGCTTTAGTTGTTCCTCTCCTCTCTGTTTAGCAGCAGTTTGTTAGAAGCGCTGCTGTCGCCATCTATGGACCTGACTGGTTACTGCAGTTAATGCTTCGAGCGCTTGACACGGTTTGAGTCCTCTCAATCTCAATAGACTTTCTGGGTAAAAGTAAATTAACAAGCACACAAAAAGACGTCACTAAATACTTTTCGGTAGTGTTCAGTCTGCTTCTTCTGCTCTTAAAGCCAGAGGACAAGAGTTGTGTCTGTTTTTCTTTTGATTGTGGCAGAATGATCGATGACTGTCCTGGACTTTAAATTGTATTGAATTATAGGGTACTCTGCTGCTCTGCATTTTGATTCAATATAACCACCAAGAAAGTATCCATCCATCCATCCATCCATCCATCCATCCATCCATCCATCCATCCATCCATCCATCCATCCATCCATCCATCCATCCATCCATCCATCCATCCATCCATCCATCCATCCATCCATCCATCCATCCATTGATTTGTGTCCTCTGCCTCCTCTTCCAACTTCTCCAGAGTAATACCCAAATTATCCATGGTTAATACTGCTTAAGGATTCTGTAATTGGACTTAACATTTAAGCCTTTAATTAGAGTAATCACCCTTTTATAGTTAAATCTGACACTAGTTTGTTTTCTCATTAAAGCATAGTTAAAAAAAATGTGTGTGTGTATAAACCATATTTCATTTTCTGTGGGCATTCTGAAATTAAAGAAAAAACTTAAGTTTGTCAACAACCAAATAAGTAAGAGAGCTGTCCTGATACATTTTAGCAGTATTTGACAAGTACTGTATGAAGCAGGTGTGGGTTCTAGTCCAGCTGCAACCAGGTATGGATACAATTAAGATGTTTGTTTTTTTTATATATATATATATATTCATCACCAAATTAGCAAATATTATTTTTATTCAGGCATAGTTTTTATCGGGTAACATTTGTCTTTCAACACATAGTACCAAAAAAAGTTAGGCTGCTCCTATAAAATGTGGATAAACGCAACGATTTTCAAATCTCATAAACCTGTATTTTATTCCCAATAGAACGTAAACAATATCAGATCAGAACATCAGATGTTAAAACTCAGGCATTTTGCCATTTCGTGGAAAATATTAACTTATTTTGAATTTTATGGCAGTGACACATCTCCAAGAGATTGGGTGGTGTTCACCAGTGTGTGGCATCCGCTCCTCTTTAAACATCCGTCTGTGAACGGCTGGGAAGTGAGGGGACCAGTTGCTGGAGTTGTAGGAGAGGAATGTTGTCCCGTTCTTGTGTGATGCAGGATCGTAGTTGCTCGGCAGTCCTTGACCTTCGTTGCCAGATATTCCGTCTCACAATGCGCCAAATGTTCTCTGTTGGTTAAAGGTCTGGACTGCAGGCAGACCAGTTCAGCACCTGGACTCTTCTTCTGTAACGCTGTCCTGTAGTGATGGATGCAGTATGTGGTTTAGCATTGTCTTGCTGATATATGAAAGGTTTTCCCCAAAAGAGATCTCTGAATGAGAGCCGTGTTGCTCTAAAACCTTTATGTACTTTTTAGCATTGCAGTTGCCTTTCCAGATGTGTAAGCTGTCCACACCATATGCACTATGTATGTAACCCCAAACCATCAGAGATGCAGGCGCTGATAACAAGCTGAATGTTCCCTCTCTTCTAAAGTCGGCAGGACACGGCGTCCATGGTTTCCAAAAAGATTTAGACATTTTGATTCATCTGATCATAAAACAGTTTTGCATTTTACCTCAGACTATTCGAAATGTGCTTTGACCCACATCCGACGCCAGGGTTTCTGGATCGCCACATTAAGCTTCTTCTTTGCATGATAAAGCTGTCAGCTGCATTCGTGCATTTCACAGGGACCTGTATTCAGAGACGTGATCTCTGGAAGTCCATGCACTGATTTCCAGGAGAGGATCATGCATTGTCCCCAACATACAGAGATTCCTCCTGATATCTGAATCTTTTGACACTGCAGATGGTGCGGTCTTCAAAGTATTTACAATTTTATGTTGGGAAACTTTTTATTTTATTTATTTTTTACTGAAATTGTTCCACAATTTTTGAGGCAGTTTGTCATAGATTGGTTAACACCTGCCCAGCTCCGCCTCTTCCATGTACTTTGTGCCCAGTCGTGTTACTGACCTGTTGTCAGACCGGTTGGTTTTATTTGTGCCAGTTACATGTTGCAACTTTTTTGAGACGTGTTGCTGCCATCACATCGAAACCTTGCTCCATATATTATCATGAAAAGTCAAAATGTCTTTCCTTCAACAACTGATATGTTGTCTGTTTATTAGAAATAAAATATGCACTTAAGGATGAATCATTTTGCATCATTGTACATTTTTGCCAAGTTCTTGCTCCAGGATCTGTTTAATTTTAATTTGTACATTGGTTCCGTTTTCTTCTCTTTTTAATTTAAAGAAACTGACCACCGCTTCCTTCGCTATGCGACCCTTCCAAGAGAAATTGTCTGCACTGAGAATTTGACACCCTGGAAGAAACTCTTGCCATGTGGATCCAAGGTGAGCTCCTTCAGCTGTGTGTTTGCCGTTTGTGTTGTATTTTTGTGGCAAACCCGCTGATATTTGATGTCTCTCTCTCCTTTCTTTTATGAATTAAATGGTTATGTATCTTTACAGGCTGGTCTTGCTGTGCTGTTGAAGTCAGAAAAACTCTTCCACAGCAGTTTTCATTCCCAGGCGGTACACATACGACCCGTGTGTCAGGACTGGCAGTGCAAAACCACATCCTGGGAGCTGAGACAGACGCTGAACGTAGTCTTTGATCTGTACACCTCTGGACAGAGCAAGAGAGGTGAGTGCAAGCACATACTTCCTGCACTCAGACATCTCCTTGGCCTTTGCTAATTCAGGTTTCTTCTCCCTTCAGAGTGGTCTTTCTTCAAGATGTTCTCTCGGACCCTGACGGAAGCATGTCCGCTAGCGTCCTCCAGTAAAATATACATCGACGTCACAGACAACCCTCAGGTGGGATTTCTTATCCACTCTAAATCATTAACCCTTTTCCCATAACATCATATAAAAGACTGCTAAACAATAATTTAACAAGATAATAAGTAAGAAGGACGTATGGTAGTGAACATCTGTTTACATGATGTAACAGAAGATCTTCTCAGAGTTATGAAACATGAATATAAAGGTAATAGCTGCAATATATTGGATTTGGATGTTTTTATTTTGCAGGAGGAGCAGTTTGAGCTGGTCCCAGCGACTCCCCTGCTGAGTCAGGCCGTGGTCCTGGGGGACAGACGGACCTTCTCTGTCTACGATCTGACCCAACAAATCACCTTTGGCACCGTGCGCTCGCTCAACGTGCTGATCCGCTGGAAATCTAATGAAGGTGAGCGACAAAAGCAGCAATGTCTTATATGCTGAACACTGTTATTCACAGTGTCTGTGCTTCAACAAGAAAATAAACATGTTTGTTGTATTCCCCTTTAGTGATTTCAATTGAAACATATTGTTTTTGTCTTTCTGAGAGAGATGGAGTGAGATCAATCCTGTTTTGTTTTCTCATCTTTATTGTTTCCCTGCACCCCGCTGAGACGTGTCTCTAAACTCTTCTTGCAGGAGACATGCTCCGGCCCTTGCTCCATGCCGAGCGTTACGTGGCTGGATACGGACTTCAGACCGGAGAGATTCATACTTTGATGTACAACAACCACCCGTTCAGGTCCTTCCCGGTGCTCCTGATGGAGTCGGTGCCCTGGTACCTGCGTCTCTACATCCACACGCTCACTGTCACCAGCAAAGGCAAGGACAACAAGCCAAGTGAGTCCATACTTTTTTTTTTTTTTTTTTTTTACCAAGCTGGGATGTATGGGAACAGGAAAACTTGAAATCAGGTTGCAAACCTTAGAACAAAGTTTAGTGAAATCATGAGTCAAACAGGGGTTTTCAGATAGAAGCTCTCCTCTGATTTCTAAGCAGCTGCAGGCTGAGTGCAGTGCAAGAACACATCAGCCGTCCTTGTGCAATGATGTAAAAAAGAAAAGTTCAACTTAAGCGCAGTGCTCTTTGACACCTCAAAGCATCCCGTAGCAAAGAACCCTGGCAGACCACAGAGAAAATGAAAGATTTTGCCGAAGTCCTGCTTTGATGTACTGTACAAGTTTTAAAGACGTACCGTGACAGCAAAAAAGGAGAGCTTTGAAGTAAAAGGAAATCTTCAACAACTTGGGCATCTCTACAAAAATCTGTGAAAAGATAAAAGGATATTAGAATAATATCAATTTAACTCATTAAATTAATTATGATCTCTTTCAACAAGTATAATCTTAAGCTTGGCCTTAATAGCAGTGTTTGTCAGCATCTCCTCTGCAGTTGAGCAGCTAGTTTCAAAAAGAAAAAACCTGGAAGCTAAAACCTCTGCTTTCGTCCATTTCTGTATTTTTACCAGCTATATGGCAGCAATAATATTCAACGGGCTATTCTGACCATATTACAAACTGGCAACATTCTTTATTTTTTCTAAATTTATTTTGAAACTTTTGCTATGCTGTGCATCGTTCTGTTTCTGCTGCAAAAGGAAGACGAATCAGTAGGACTGACGCAGATAATCTCCTGCTGTGGTGTTGAGATGTAACACAAAGCTGTGTATCATTTCAATTCAACTATTTCGCCAGCTTTGCTGTTTTTGCAGAGCAGAATTATTCGAATAGGTTTTTAATAAAAAAAAGATGTGAACTGTGTTATTTTAAGAAAATGGTAACTCAAAGAATTGGCTTTGAGTTTGAAATTCACACCTTTTTAAAATGCTCATATTTATTTACATATTCATTGTTATTGAATACTAAAGGTAAGTTTTGTAAAGTTTCCTTTCAGAAAGACTGATAAATATTTTAGTGACGTTAACTGTCAAGTATGAGACCACTTTTCTGACAGTTTTATTCAACTGCATGCACCTACCTCTGATCACCACAAGGGGGAGCCCGTGAGCCGTGCTTCCTGAACAGCTTTGTTTGAAGACACGCACTAGTCTAGTGCATCCATGTACGTTTTGGGTTGTTGTTTTTTTTCCCCCAGACTTTACAATAGCATCAGTGATTATTCAGGTTTCTCCTTTGTCAGGTTACATTCACTATCAACCATCTAAGGACCGTGTGCGGCCTCACCTGCTGGAGATGTTGATCCAGCTTCCTCCACACTCGTTTACTGAGGTTACAGTGCAGTTTGAGCGGGCTCTGCTTAAGTGGACCGAGTACACACCTGATCCCAACCATGGCTTCTATGTTGGGTATGCTTGTTGGACTATTTTTACACTTATTTTCTCTCGTATTATTCAGAAACAGATGTTTTTGAAACAAGGACCTCCATGAAATACAGGGATGCTGACACTTCACCTATCAAATAATTAAAAATCTGTTTCTTGTACACTTAGGTCTTCAATTATCAGTTCTCTTGTACCAAGCACTGTCGCCATGGATACGAACATCACTCAAGAACGACCACTGTTCAGCAGCTTGTAAGTTTTGTTTTTTTTTTCTTTTTTTTTTTTTTAATATGTCCTTTGTCCCTCATTGGGAAGGACACTTATTTTTTGCTTAAACTCAAATAATCATTGAGCTTTTCCATTTATTCCAGTTTTCCCTGTAAAGAGGAGTCCAGCTACTTTATGCGAGTCTACACGGAGCCATTGTTAGTTAACCTACCCACTCCTGACTTCAGCATGCCCTATAATGTCATCTGCCTGACGTGCACGGTCGTGGCCGTCGGCTATGGCTCCCTTTACAACCTGCTGACCCGAAGCTTCCAGATTGAAGAGCCCAACCCAGCACTGGCCAAGCGGATCGCCAACTTCATCCGCAAGCTAAGGGGTGTACCCCCGCTCTGAGGTTGGATAAAAATGCATCCACTGGTGCGGATGCTTTGCCTTTTTGGGAAATCACTGGAAACTGGACAACGTTCAGGGAAAAACTGGGTCAAGCACTGATATGTTTTGAAAATAGTCATTTTAAAGGGTAAAAGACAGCTTTGCTCACCATTAATATATGAAGGATGACTTGCTGGATTTAAAAAAAATGGACACGGTTCATTGTGGATAATAAGATTGTTGCATTTAATTGAGGCTTGTGATGGTGGGGATTGTTTTTGTGTTTTGGATAACTTTTGTTTGGTAACTTTACTGCAACATAATGTATATAAAGGGGACCTATTATGAAAAACACTCCGGAGCTACTCACCGGTCCGGTGCTCCGGAGCTAAATACTTAGCCCATGCAAAGATCATACTTGTAAACAAATATAAATAACATAAAAGGATAACGTCACTTACCGCTGCCTCGTGTGCAGTTGCCGGGTCCGTTCTGTTGGAACTGATCGTTTTATGAGGGTAAATGTCGATGCAAAACCTAATTTTCACTGTCCCTCGTTGTTCAAACAGCCACACGATAACCCGCTTCCAAACAATGGCGGACGCTCCGGCCGGCAGAGTTAGTTGTGGGCGTGGTTTCAGCATTGGAGGCCAAACCTCTGCGCCTATCGTGACGTCACCATAGGCACAGATTCTGAACGGCTCGTAAAAGTCACATGACACTGGAAGATTCAGCCGGGCGGGGTGAACAGACCCTGCAGAATTCGGTTGCTTTCCATCTTCTCTGTGTTGGCAGGGTGAGGGGAGACCACTTTATATATGTTAAAACAAGAAAAAACGTGTTTTTCATAATAGGTCCCCTTTAACTATCACTGAACCATACTGCTATTGTGGGGAAACCGGTGAAAATGATCGCATTCTGGTACTGGTTAGACCTTAAACTACACAATTCAAAGTTTTGTATATTTGACTCCTACCAAGGGAAATACATGAAGTCATGGTGACTTTGTCAGAATGATATTAACTTATTTATGGACAATTCTAAATTCACAAACAGTCCAGAGAAAATCCTTTACTAATGAATCCCTTTTTATTAGCTGGCATGTTTTCTGTCTTGTTTTAAGATATTGTATGCAAATGATATGAACACATTTTTATATGGAAAATAATTGTTTTGTTTTTCTTTTCTTTACACATGTTTATAAAAACCCATTTCCTATAACTGATTCATTCTGTTGAGAGATGTGATCAGGGTTGTCCGAATCCCAGCTGTCACCAGGTGAGATGACAGATTCATCCTGACCATTACAATATCAGTCATACCTGCACGAAGAAATACTACCATTTGTATATTCAACCTTACTACATGTACATATCCCCACTCATTTTCACTTCCTGTAAAGTGTGCATGTGAATGTTTGAACTCTGATGTTGTTTTCTCTTCTAACTTGCATCTTTTCTCTTCACTACTAAGTGAAGAGACTAAGAGAGATTGCATCATTCTGAGTTGTACCTGTGTTGTAAGAACTGGATTATATCTGTGTCTGTTTGTTTCAATAAACACAGATATCGCTGTCTTTGACCTGGCAGCAAAGTCTCACCTCTGCAGGTCTGCCAAAAAACAGAGGAACAGGCAGTTTTCATCAGTCAATTTTGTCAGTTCATTGTTTTTTTCTTTTTTTCATTGAAATAAAATAAATGGCAGTTTAGCTGGAAAAAAAAAAAAACTGATATTGCTGATATTGATAAGAATGTCTTTCCAAAAAGGTTCCCTCCCCCTTTAAAGGAGCATACTTTCATCGGAGGCTTCATTTCAAGATATGCGTGTTTGGGCTATTTCACTCCACTAATTTCTTTCACATTCACTTCATTACATCAATAATTATTCATAGTTGCACTGAAGCATATTGTAACTGTGGCAGAATGAATTTGTTATTTTGAGATTGATTTGATATTAAACTACACCATGATGTCTGGGTTTATTTAGTAAAATCATTACTTTTGGTTTTCTGTTGTTTCTGACCTGTTTACCATCTCCCCGCCAGGAGAGATCAGATAACAACACCGGGAGTCACAGTGACTTTGTCAGAACGACATTTTGTTAAACAGAATCAAGCTTCAGCCATGACTGTTAAATATTGTTTCCAGAAACTTTTATTAAAAAAAATAAATAAATCACAAAGAATCTAGGTCTGTATTCAGTGATTCCTTAATGTCCCTCCAACGTGGGTTTTGGTGGTTCTGCTTTTGGTGTGGTTACATGCGCTAATGCTACATTCTTTTACTTTTTGGAAATTAGATCAAATGATATGAAGTGAATCTCTGGTAAATAGATTACAGGGTGTTAAATCACTGTTTCACAAAACCAGGATAGCGGATTAAACCAGGATTCTCTGATTATCCTGGCTGAATGAAACCTGGATACGGTTTCACAAAAGCAGTAGCACATAAGTTACAATGGCGATATATCCTGTGCAGCTACCCTGCTCCAGATCGGCCAACAGCCAGGCTTGTTGAACCTGGGTGTTAGTTAAGCCTCATCTGTTCAGTAAGAGGTCACGCTGATCAGAAACCAATGTGTTTTGATTCCGTTTTCTTATCTGTCTGTTTTGGACTTTTAAATCATCCTGCAATAATATACCACTGATTAATTTTCACATTCAGTCAAGTATTATTTTAATATGTTTATCATCAATTTTAAAATGATCCACGTGGCCATTGTTGCTGTTCGATCATGTTTCGGAAGACGCTGTTGTCAGAAAAGATCTTTAGGGAGTTTGAGTTTCACTGAGTTGGAGACGGACAGTGGAGGAAGAAGAAAAATTGGAGAAAGATAAAACAACCATTTGAGAGGAGGATGTGTCAAAAGAAGCTGGACGTGAAACAGCTTAGACCTGATCAGCCAGACATCGCGATCACTCGACCATCGACTCAGTCTTTGTCCAAGAAATCATGCAGCAATTCACAGACAACATACACAATATCAGGTAAATTAATATGTATGTGGTTTAATATTTCTGATACTGTGTTGTTCCCTGTGATGCTTGAACTTAACATTTCTTGTTATTTTACCTGGTAAGTAAATCTCAACTTTTCTCAGAGGTTCCCTCCCTACTTTCTCTGGAGAACAGGGTCCGTGTATTTCAGCTGGGAAACGTCCGTCCGTCCGTCAGAGTCTTGCGCCCAGTGAGGAAACAGGTGACCAATCAGTAACTTTAGACAAGATGAAAATAAAAAGCATTACTCACTAACTATATAGCCTACTTTAATCTTGCTCATCTAAAAAAAATAAAAATATATTATATACATATATTGAATGAACCCCCGAATATATTGAATGAACCTTGAATATATTGAATGAACCTGTGAATATATTGAATGAACCTTGAATACATTGAATGGACCCAGAATATATTGAATGAACCTTGAATATATTGAATGGACCTTGAATATATTGAATGAACCTTGAATACATTGAACGAACCCCGAATATATTGAATGCACCCCCAAATATATTGAATGCACCTTGAATATATTGAATGAACCCCCAAATATATTGAATGAACCTTGAATATATTGAATGAACCTTGACTGACGTCATCATTACTGCCATCTTGTATGTACATCATATTTGCTGCTGCTTCAAATATGAGCCAGTCAACCCTAGTACCCCTCGCTGCAGCCCTGCGGAAGGGGGCGGGGCGTCGGACATCACAGGGGCGGGGCGTCGGACATCACAGGGGCGGGGCGTCGGACATCACAGGGGCGGGGCGTCGGACATCACAGGGGCGGGGCGTCGGACATCACAGGGGCGGGGCGTGATATCAAAATGACACAGCACCATCTGGTGGCCATTTCCAAATGCAAATTTATATTCAAAGTCATCATTTATACAGATGAATCTCCGAAAATAAGAATACCGTGCAAAAGTTAATTTGTTTCAGTAATTCAACTCAAAAGGTGACACTAATATATATACTCATAATATGCAAAGATAGATATTATATAAGATTATAAAACATACTTGTGTAATATAATTATTATGTTTAATATTACATAATTATAATAAAAATATATAGATTGTCATTGGGTATTGAGTGTGATGAGTAGGCTAGCACTAAAAATCATCGGTATATATATATACAAATTACATTTTTTCAACAACAAAAGAGGGACAAGGACAACAAAAGCAGGTGTTTTGTGTTAATGTGTTTATTCATTCATGAGATTATATAACTAAATATAAAATACTATCAATCTATTGCTTTAAGACAAGCATTTATCAAATTAATTCAAAGTGCCTGTATGAGACAAAAGTAAACTATTTTTTGTGCCCAACAGACAATAGGCAAAACAATGACACTCAATAACAATGACAGAATAGAGAGAGATAGACAGAGATCATTTTGGTCATTGAGATGTATGATCTAGTGAATACTTTTTTATACCTGTTCAAAGTATTGTTCTCCAAAAGCAGCAGGCACCACCATCTTCGCAGAACAGGCATGTCAAGCTGAAATTATTGTTTGTTTCACTTTAGTGCACAACATAAAATGCAATCTGGAAGATGTAATTTTCAGTGCCGAAATGTACTTACAACGGAGTAGTCAAACTGCGCATCCAGGACAATGTACAAGGCAGACTGTACCAAAGCCATCTTGCCACAGGAGAGCTCGCTCACTTTAACATTGTGTTTAATGGTGCCTGTACTGCAAAACAACCATAACTTACTCAATTCTCAACAGATTTTCAAACAGTTTGGTTTGTTATGAACGTCAGAGATGTATGCATACTTGTGAATAACTATAAACATTGAAAAAAGTACGTTTATATGAAAATAACCAAAACAGATAGCTATGACATTTATATTAAATCAATATTTCCATAGTATTCTTAATAACATTAATATTTACATTATAACATATATATATATATATATATATATATTTATATATATATATATATATATATATATATATATATATATATATATATATATATATATATATATATATATATGTATATATATATATATATATATATATATATATATATATAATTACTATATAACATGTATATATATACACAGATGTTATAATGTCATGATATAAATACATCATAATGTAATAATATATAAACATGTTATAATGTAATAATATATATATATATATATATATATATATATATATATATATATATATATATATATATATATATATATATATATATATATACATATATACATATGTTATATGGTAATAATATGTATATGTATATATGTTATAATGTAAATATAAATGTAAATATAAATGTTACTAAGAATACTATGGAAATATTGATTTAATATAAATACCATGTTATAGCTATCTGTTTCTGGTTATTTTCATATAAAAGTACGTTTTTCAATGTTTATAATTATTCACAAGTATGCAGTGTCATAACTACATCTCTGACGTTCATAAAAAACCAAACTGTTTGAAAATCTGTTGAGAATTGAGTAAGTTATGGTTGTTTTGCAGTACAGGCACCATTAAACACAATGTTAAAGTGAGCGAGTCTCCTGTGGCAAGATGGCCGCCGTGTGACGATGTCGCTCTCCATTGGCAGCAGCGCGGACGAGTCATCTTATATATGTCTATGGCCCCGCCCCTGTGATGTCCGACGCCCCGCCCCTGTGATGTCCGACGCCCCGCCCCTGTGATATCCGACGCCCCGCCCCCTTCCGCGGTGCTGCAGCGAGGGCCTTCTCAGTCAACTCGCAATCTAGCCACAGAAACCAGAGAAAAAAAAATATCAGTATCACGTTATAACATGAAACGTTTATTGTTATAACAATAAACGTTTCATGTTATAACGTGATATTTTTCACCTTATTACAATAAACAAACTTATCACGTTATAACGTGATATTTTATTGTTAGAACAATATACTATTAATCACGTGATAGTGTGTTGTTTTGGCTGGTGTCAGGCGAGCTGAGTCTCTGTGACATGTGTTCCGGTTGTGAACTGGCATCACCACGACCCAAAACATGGATACAGTTACTCCACTGTTGGGCTTTATACGAAATCACGGTGTACCAGAAGAGTTCCTCTCACGCATGGAACAAGAACATGTAAGTATAAAAAACTTCTTGTAAAAACTCTATTTCACTGCTGTCAAAGCTCAGTTATGTAGCTAGTGTAACGGAGTAGGATTAGCGATTTAAATTGTGCAAAAGTAGTGCAACACTGCCATCTATTGGCGTAGTGGTTGGCGAGGGATCGCACAGACCAGTGAGGATTTCACTGTGGTAAGTTGTGCTCTTGCATGGTCCGGGATGTTAATTGATTTTATTTCGGTTCAGAAGTTAATGTTTTGATTTTAGCCGTGTAATATACTTACAAGGATCTAAGCTAACTGTCTGTAGCAAAGACTGTAATTATTTGTTACTAAAATTGTGTGTTTGAAGATCGGATGAACTATTTTTTGTGTTAACCTAGCTTAATTGGTTGCACGTGTTTCATGTGTTATTCAGACTGAATCCTGAGACACTGCAGATCCCCTGTCTTCATACCACTGTTATATATGTGTGTTGCAGGTAATATAAATATATTTCTTATTTTTAGCTGTTTTTGATGCTTTATTGTGCAATTTCGTTATCTGCTGTTGAGTTTATCATATAATTAATGTATTATACCACTATACGATCACACCATTATAATTTTTTTTTTGCAACATTAAAATGTAGCCTATATTTTTGTTTATGGGATTGGACAGACCAGTTAAGTGAGGATTTCACTGTGACGGTCCTGAGACCATTGCAGATGCCCTGTCTTTATACCACTGTTATATACCCAGAGGTGGACAGAGTACTCGACCCCAGTACTTGAGTAAGAGTACAAATACTACTGGTCAAAATTTACTCCGTTACAAGTAAAAGTAGCTCAGTCAAAATATTACTCGAGTAAGAGTAGAAAAGTACTTGCTTTTAAAGGTACTTAAGTATCCAAAAGTAAATGCTTTTAAATTTACTTTAAGTAAAAGTAAGAGTAAGAGTAAGAGTAAATTTCAAAGCAGAGAGGTAGTTCTGCTTCGGCAGACACAATAAACATTTGAAAATAAATGTCTGTGGTTTGTCTGTGCCCTCGTTTTTTACTCTGTCGAACTCAAACATTGAGTTAAGATACGGCCAAGGATTTTGTGAAAGTCCCTGCTCCGAGTCCTCATTATCAGACTCAGACGACTCAGCGGATTGTCTTTCTTCTCCTGACGCAGGCGTAGCCATTGTTGCAGCTCTGTCTTGACTTGTTGCAGCTCTGTCTTGACAAACGCAGGCTACTTTGGCGGTATCGTTTTGAGGAGGCTTGACGTATTTCTGCTTTACGTACATTAGACTGGGCTGTAACTTCAGAATCATGTAACCCTGTAGGCATTTTTGAGGAAAAGATGGCATACAGCATTTTTTGAAAGATCAGTGTGTCCCAAACCAGAATCCACCGTATGCCAAAAAAATTAGACCCCTGGTTTTCTATATTCCCACATTCAAGATGGCCACCCCTTATGGTAAATTGGACTGTAAACGCTGTTGCCTATCCTGGTTTAGGCTCATAGATCAAGCAATTCCTAAGTTCCAATAATACTGTGTTTGGTATCATTTTAAAGGAGACATTTATAGCTGTCTTTCAAACCTAAAGTTGAACTTTTCTGACATACTTGGAGGTCAATAGAGCTCCAGAAACCCCAGAGAATGTTAATTTTTCACCATTTTCGCCTATGTTATTTTTATTTGTATTAACTCTGTGACACCTAGGAATACCAGAGACATAAAAAAACAAGTACAGCAATACTCACTTTCATATACAGTTTCAGAAAATGTATAATATCACCATATTATTTCTATCTTGTGGGTGATTGTGTGCTGGATAGGGATGGGAATTGATAAGATTTTTTCGATTCCGATTCCATTTTCGATTCTGCTTAACGATTCGATTCTTTATCGATTCTCTTATCGATTCTCATATGGAAAAAAGGAGAAGAAACAATTTTAGTATCAACTTTGTTTTAATAAAACAAAGTTGATACTAAAATTGTTTCTTTGTTTCAATGTCTTTGTTTCTCTGATCTTTTTTGTTCACAGATATAAAACTTTTATATCTTTGAACAAAAAAATTTAAGTGAGGTCTTAAGACGCCCCCAGCCTTGGGCTCGATGGTGCCAGGGGGTCCCCACAAGATGATTTGTAATATACAGTAAAATATGTATTTAATATAAAATAATAATAATAAAATAAATATTCTTCTGTAGAAATTAACTAAAAACAACGAATTATTTTGTAGCAATTGCACACGAATGTCCAGTAACATGTTCAATACCACAAACTTAGTCACTGCTGGTAACATTCATCTATTATGGCCTGATACTCTTCCCTGCCTTGATGAAAGGAGAATCTAGCGGTAGATGCTCTTTAACTTCTCCATAGATGAGCTGACGAGCTGCAGCAAGACCCCGAGATACTTGAACTCCTCCACCTGAGGCAGGACTTCTCCACCCACCCGGAGAAGTCACGCCACCTTTTCCCGGTGGAGAACCATGGCCTCGGTTTTGGAGGTGCTGATTCTCATCCCTGCCGCGCCGCACTCGGCCTCAAACCGCCCCAGCACATGCTGAAGGTCCCGGTCTGATGAAGCCAACAGGACAACATCATCTGCAAAAAGCAGAGATGAAATCCTGAGTTTCTCAAACCGGATCCCCTCCGGCCCCTGGCTGCGCCTAGAAATCCTGTCCATAAAAATTATGAACAGGACCGGTGACAAAGGGCAGCCCTGCCGGACATGCACCGGGAACAAGTCTGACTTACTGCCGGCAATGCGAACCAGACTCCTGCTTCGATCATACAGAGACTGGACAGCCCCTAGTAGAGGGCCCCGGACTCCATACTTACTGAGCACACCCCACAAAATGGCACGAGGGACACGGTCAAATGCCTTCTCCAGATCCACAAAACACATGTGGACTGGTTGGGCAAATTCCCATGAACCCTCGAGCACCCTGCGGAGGGTGTAGAGCTGGTCCAGTGTTCCATGACCGGGACGAAAACCGCATTGTTCCTCCTGAATCCGAGGTTCGACTATCGGCCGTAATCTCCTCTCCAGTACCCTGGCGTAGACTTTCCCAGGGAGGCTGAGAAGTGTGATCCCCCTATAGTTGGAACACACTCTCCGGTCCCCCTTTTTAAACAGAGGGACCACCACCCCGGTTTGCCACTCCAGCGGTACTGTCCCCTTCTTCCATGCAATGTCGCAGACGCGTGTCAACCAAGACAGCCCTACGACATCCAGAGACTTGAGGTACTCAGGGCGAATCTCATCCACCCCGGTGCCACTGAGGAGCTTATGAACTACCTCAGTGACCTTGGCTTGGGTGATGGATGAGCACGCCTCCGAGCCCCAACCCTCTGCTTCCTCAGTGGAAGGCATGTTGAGTTGAGGAGATCCTCGAAGTATTCCTTCCACCGTCCGACAATGTCCCCAGTCGAGGTCAACAGCTCCCCACCCACACCGTAAATGGTGCCGGCAGAGTACTGCTTCCCCCTTCTGAGGCGCCAAACGGTCCTCCAGAATTTCCTCGAGGGCGACCGAAACTCTTCCTCCATGGCCTCCCCGAACTCCTCCCAGACCCGAGTTTTTGCCTCCTGGACTGCCCGAGCCGCGGCTTGCTTGGCCTGCCGGTACCTATCTACTGCGTCACGAGTCCCACCGGCCAACATAGCCCGGTAGGACTCCTTCTTCAGTCTGACGACATCCTGTACTTCCGGTGTCCACCACCGGGTTCTAGGATTGCCGCCACGACAGGCACCGGAGACCTTGCGTCCACAACTTCGAGCCGCCGCGCCGACAATGGAGGCATTGAACGATGTCCCCCGCCTCCCCCGTGATCCGAGAGAAATTTTCTCGGAGGTGAGAGTTGAAGATGTCCCTGACAGAGGGCTCAGCCAGACGTTCCCAACAGACCCTCACAATCCGTTTGGGTCTGCCCGGTCTGTCCAACCTCCTCCTCCGCCAGTGCATCCAACTCACCACCAGGTGGTGATCAGTTGACAGCTCAGCCCCTCTCTTCACCCGAGTGTCCAAGACATGCGGCCGAAGGTCAGATGAAATGACAACAAAGTCGATCATTGACCTCCGTCCTAGGGTGTCCTGGTGCCACGTGCACTGATGGACACCCTTATGCTTGAACATGGTGTTCGTTATGGACAAACTGTGACTAGCACAGAAGTCCAACAACAAAACACTGCTCGGGTTCAGATCGGGGAGGCCGTTCCTCCCAATCACGCCTCTCCAGGTATCACTGTCATTGCCCACGTGAGCGTTGAAGTCCCCCAGTAGAACCATGGAGTCCCCAGTTGGAGCACTATCCAGTACTCCTCCCAGGGACTCCAAGAAGGCCGGGTACTCTGCACTGCTATTCGGCCCGTAGGCACAAACAACAGTGAGAGACCTTTTCCCGACCCGAAGGCGCAGGGAAGCAACCCTCTCATTCACCGGGGTGAACGCCAACACATGGCGGCTGAGCTGGGGGGCTATAACGAAGCCCACACCAGCCCGCTGCCTCTCACCCTGGGCAACTCCAGAGTACGAGCCCCAACCCCAGGCCTGGCTCCAGGGCGGGGCCCCGGTGACGCCGATCCGGGCGACGTTACGGTCCTTTGTTCTTTCTCCTCCATGATTGGCGTGAACCGCTCTTAGTCTGGCCCGTCACCTAGGACCCGTTTGCCATGGGAGTCCCTACCAGGGGCGTAATGCCCCCGACAACATAGCTCCTAGGATCACTCGGGCACACAAACCCCTCCACCACAGTAAGGTGGGGGTTCAAGGAGGGGAAAAATGTGATTCTTCAGTGAAATTTTTGATGAATTAAATTGATGAAAATCCTTCAGGCCTTTGAATGTTGCTTGCATTTCATTTCATTTGTTTATTTGGAAGGGACAGATACAGAAAACATAGACAGACATAAATGGCTATGTGATGCCTGAATCAGTGTTTATAGCGAATGCTAATTTGCAACACTCGTCCCTAACAGGGCTCACATCACAATTAAAAGAAATGAGTTAGTTAGAGTTAGAGTTAGTTAGTTACTAATAATGTGGTAGTCTTTACAAAATGCTGGTCCAAAGAATGAATGGTGGTGAATGGGACTGAGCTGGTTACAGCTATTTCAAGCCTTATAATAACTTCTCACAAAGAAAAAGTATGGTTATATCATACATTTCCTGACTCCTCAAAGTCCATTGGGTATTGTGGTTGTTGTCTTTTGGGTCGTTGATATCTCTTGATCCCACAAGATAAAATTAACTAGATAGTTTAGGCGAAAAATTGTATGGAAATGTGTGTAATTTATGGTTTAAGGAGGCCGTGTGACCTCTATGTTTGTCAGAAAAACACAACCATGGGCTCAGATAAAAGCTGAGAAGGTCCCCTTTACATTGATACCAAACAATCATATATCTACTATTGACAAATAGGAAACTGATCACCATTTCTAACTTTAGACGACAAATCAATAGTTGTGCTAATTAATCAATAATTATGACTAAACGATAACTTTGACAGCTTAGCATACGGCAGAAATGGATTCAGCACAAAAAAATCCTACAGAAACAATAGAGAAAGTGCTTTTCCTCAAAAATGCCTACTATGTTGTTTTCTAAGGGGCTTTTTCAATTTTCGGCCCTGACTACATCCCAGTGGAGAGCGTGCACTGTGATAGGTCTCCTCCTTTGACAAAAACAGCTTGTGTCCAATAGGATTTTAGAGAAGAAGAAAAAAGAGCAGACCTGAAAGTAACGAGTACTTTTCAGCCTTCCTAGAAATTTACTCGAGTAAAAGTAAAAATATTTGTCTTAGAAATGTATTCAAGTAAGAGTAATAAGTACCAAAGAAATCTAATACTCAAGTAAAGTACAAATCCTCTGGATATGTACTTAAGTACAGTACTCAAGTTAATTTACTCCGTTACTGTCCACCACTGTATATATGTGTGTTGCAGAGCTGAGGAATAAAGATACCTGTAGTCTACCTGGTTGGCATCTGTCTTGTGGAAGCGACAGTAGTGTGGAGCTGCATCTTCTCACATACAGCTGTGACCCGTCACACTAGTATAACCTAGTTAACTTAGTCAGCCAGCCAGGGTTACCGGGTAACACCGGTATTATGCAGAGTTTTGCATCCCTGTCGTGAATTACCATGTGATTTCTATCAAACTTTTATTTTAAAGTGTCATTACTGAGTGTTAAGGGGTTGAGTTGCCGCGCGGTGACGCAATTCTAGCAGGGATGCAAAACTCGGCATAACACTGGTGCAGTAACAACAATTACCAGGAGAAAGAGATGCCGCTGCTTCAAGTCCTCTGTATGAACCGAACTGAACCTACATTCAACCATAATGACCGAATTTATACAAGAAACCACATTACTAACATTACGTCAAAAAAATCAACAGTTATTGGGCTACTTATAAACTGTTTATCCCATACATATACCCCAACATCTGCCAAGTAATCTGTTTAGCACTTTTAAAACAGTATTACGAAGGGCACAGATTTAAGCTTTACTCCAATAACTCCCAATACAGTCCTAATTAATCTGTGATTTTCTGACACTGTTGCTGTGGACTAGAACATAAATGTTCTAAATCCACAGGGATTTCCTGGTCCTCCCTTGTTGAGGTGAACAAACCCACGACTTCCAAAGGTTTCTTTTCCACCTGTCTAGTAGCACCCACCTTGCCGTGCAGTGCTGCATGCACGGATCATTCCGTGTTTAAAAAAAAGACATTTGTGGACATTCACACACAAATTCAGCGAAGTCCACAGACCACCAACCATTTGTAAATCAGGTTATATCAGAATCAGAATCATAATCATGTTTATTTAGCCAGGTCAGGTCAGACAAGACATGGAATTTGACTTGGTTATTTTCGCTCACTCTACAGTAAATAGGTAATAGACAAATTACAGCTCTTTTTTAAAAAGTGAAAAGTGCAGCAGAATGAGGTAGACATGATTATTGGAAGGTGCATTGTCACAGCATATGATTGTGTTATTATTATTGTTATTATTATTATTGCACAATGATTGATTACTCTGAGACTCTATGAATGATGAGAGTTCATCAGAGCAACAGCTTGGGGGAAGAAACTGTCTCTGTGTCTGGAGGTTTTAGTTAATATTTGTGTGTGCATCAGAAATACATCTGTATATCTTGTATTAGTGCTGGGCGGTATGACCAAAAATTTATATCACGGTATTTTTCAAAATTATATCGGTTTCACGGTATATCACGGTATTTTTTTTTTCATGCACAACTGGGTGTTAACCACATTTTCTAATGATTTGGAAAGTAATTGCTGCAGTAAATTGGCTTAGAAATTAGAATGGCCTATTTTACTGTCAAATCAAATCAAATACATTTGATTTAGGTGTGCTTTTCAAAGAAAAAAATATTTTACAAAATTACAAGGTAGAAAATATTTATTGAACATAAAAAACTGAAAATGTTTTAATTTCCAAGCATTATGTTGTTTTGGTTCCACCTCCTGGTGAATGTTAGGTAAAATTCTTATGTGGTTACTTTTTGGTTGGCCAACGATTTATGTTTGTGGTGCAACCGTTACGGGAGCGGCGAGTCTATTTCCTTATATTACAACACTGTTATTAATTGTTCGGTTTTTTCCCCACTTATTCCACCGAACACCGAAAGTGTTTTTTTTGCCATTTTCGGCCGAACAATTTCGGTTACCGAACAATCGGTGCATCACTACTGCTAAACAGTCCCCTCACAAACAAACAGTGGTGCGGCGGAACGTAGCTCCGCGCGGCGTTCCCAACGTTATGTACGCTACTGTACATACCAGTATTACGGTATATGAAAAATTCATATCATAAGAAAAATAAACACCGGTATTCGGTATAAACCAGTATACCGCCCAGCACTATCTTGTATCTTGTCCTACCACGTGTGAATCTTGCCCTGTGCATTTGAGAATGGGTCTGTGCATTTGTGACTATTGAGACTGTTCAAGCTCCATAACCTGAATGTTGATCCCACAGAGAGCTGTTCCGCAGCAACCCAACACAGAAGGTCTTCAGCTTCCCGGACGTGTCAGCAAAGGTAATGAGCCTCATCGTGGAGAACGCCTACACCAGCTCCGTCACAGTGACGGAGGACAACGTGCTGGATCTGTTGGCGGGAGCGCAGCACTTCAACGTCAAAAGCATCATTCGGGCCTGCTGTGACTTCCTGCAGAAAAACCTTAGCTCCGACAGCTGCATCGTCACCTGGAGGCTGGCAGAACACTCCCAGTATCCCGAGCTGAGGGAGAAAGCCTACCTTTACATCCTGCTTCACTTCGAGGAGATTGCAAGGTTCTCCCAGGAGTTTGTGCAGTGGTCTGTGGAGGAGCTGACGGATCTCATAGAGAAGGACGAACTGAACGTGAGGCAGGAAAGTGCTGTTTTTGAGGCTCATCCTCCGCTGGATCGACTTTGCCCCTGAGGAACGCAGGGGCCACCTGACCACATTGCTGCCCAGCATAAGTGAAGGCAGGACATTAAATGAACTATTAATGATGGAAATGCAGTTCAGAAGTTCTGCAACCACAGTTTTATGAGTTGAAGTGGCAGATAAAGTATCTACCACCACCAACAGACCAGTTAATGATGAAACACAATTTAGAGTTTTGGCCTTGTAAGGGCTAATGTAAAAGTCTGTGTTAATTGTGATCACTTATGTAGTCTCTATCTGCAAATTTTCTTGTTTCTGTCCAGGTCCGGCTGCTCTTAATGCCCATTGAAATTGTGAGCAAAGATGATGCTGTAAGGAACAACCTGGACTGTGTGAATACGGTGATGAGCACCGTGGAGATACTGCGTGACTCCAGCATGGAGAAACCCCCCACACGCACACGCCTGCCTGCCGAGCTGCTGTTACTATCAGTGGCTTCCAGGACCATCTTCCAAATAATAAGATGGAGTTATACAATGTGGGATCCAGGGATCCATTTATTTTATTGGTGGTTGTGACGCCCATTTTCCATTAAGCCGTGTGTAAAAGTTCACCCTCGCCACCCAAAAAAGGCAAAAGGTTGGGCCGATGCATGAGCGTTGATCCTCTGTCGGTGTGGCCGTCCTGAACGGCTTCATATACGCCATGGGAGGCTGGAATGGCTCTGAGACACTCGACTCTGCGGAGCGGTTCGAGCCCGACACCAACCAGTGGACTGTAATCGCACCGATGCACGATCAGAGGGCTGATGCTGGCGCTGCAGCACTGCACGGCAAGGTGGGTGCTACCAGACCGGAGGAAAAAACACCTTTGGAAGTCGTGGGTTTTGTTCACCTTAACAAGTGGGGACCAGGAAATCTCTGTGGGCGTGGATTTAGAGCATTTCTGTTCATGTCCACAGCAACAGTGGACATCACAGAGTCAGAAAATCACAGATGTTTAATTAGGACTACTGGAAATTGTGAAGCCCCTAAAGAAAAAAAGGTTACATCCCCTTTAAAGCCATCTGACATTAAACTAGATGTTTTTATATAATCTGTCTTACTCTATATCGCAGTATCTGGCCCAGCTATGATTAACAAGAAGCAGTTTTACTAGTAGGCTATTTTTAACATTTGAGAGGTACCAACTTTTTTAATGACTTAAACATTTATTCATCTGTCTAGTAACTGTGCTTCCAGTGAAATGCTAACCTCCAGCTTCTGTTTTCTTTTTTTTTTTGGGGGGGGGGGGTTTACCTGCTATTGTTTATGTAATAATTTCTCGGGGGTCATGTTCTGTTCTCTGGAAAGATCCTAGAGACAACTTCTGTTGTAATAGACGCTATATAAATAAAATTGAATTGAATTGAAAATTGAATTGTTTCACAAAAATATGTACAAGAAAAATGCCATCAGAGTAAAACAAAAAAAAAAAGAAGTAAAAGTACAACAACATATAGCAAATGTAATGTTGCAGATTGAACACTTCATGTTGGCATCATGGCTTTAATGTCCCATGCTGTTGCACATTTGTATTTCCCAGATATACATCTGTGGGGGATTCAGCAGCGGGGACCCTCAGTTTTCTGCCGAGTGCTACAACCCTGACACCGACCAGTGGACGCTGACCACGCCCATGGAAACGGCTCGGTCTGCAGCCGGCGTCGTCAGCTACAACGGACACATTTACGTGGTAACCATTTTCAGCCTGTGGGATCTTTGCATCATTTAGGGTTTAAACAAGTTTTTTAATTCAATTTTGCAAATCATCGCTTTAGTTTCTGTTTGCATGTGAAGCTGTTTGATGTGTCTGAAACATAAATTTGGAATATTGTAAATCAGAGGTCACCGACCCTGGTCCTCGAGAGCAGCTATCCAGCATGTTTTGTTGCTACGCTATTTGTAGGAATTAAAGAAGAAATGAAAAGTTGTTGAAATGTTTTTATTTCACAGTTGAAGCTTAATGTGAGAAATGGTTCTTCTGGCAAATTATGTCCCGGACCGCTCTTCCATCCTGGACATCTGCAGGGTGGATGGGCTGGTCTTCCTCAGGGTCATCCGTTTGTATGGCAGGGTGTTGCTCTCCTCTAATAAGGGCAATATTATGGAGAACAACACATGCCACTATAATGTCACAAGCCCTCTCTGGGGATACCCTGAGTCTACGCAGGCACTGGAACCGGGATTTTAAAATGCCTAATGTCATTTCTACCCGGGCTCTAGTCCTGCAGTGGGCCACATTGAATTGAGTTGTGGAAATAAAAAAACATTTGTGCAAATCTCAAATAAAACATTCAAGTCAATTTGTCACAAAATAAGCTATATCAAAATCATAAAAAAAAATAAAAAATTAATAATCGATATAAACGATATTGTCTCGTACCATATCGCGTTTGAAAATATATCGATATATATTAAAATCTCGATATATCGCCCAGCCCTAATGGGTACCCTCTGTCCCCAAGCAGGTAGCCATCAAACTCTCCTGTAATTATATAGTGAATACATTTTGAGTGTGTTAAAAGAAGGAATCAAGGGAATGATATTTGGACAAAGCTTTACTTACCATGTGCAAATCTGTTGCTCAGGGTACACTCACGGTATATGCGTGAGTCATGTACAGAGCCGGGCCACTTGGCTTCAACATTAGTGATCATGTGTGCAGCATCACACATGATCTTGGCAGTGCAGAGAATGAGACGTTAGTTGCAGTATATTTTGATGTATAGCCTCTGTTATTGTAAGACAGTATTCAATGTACCTGCACATTAATGCTGTGGAAGGACTTCCTATTAACATAGTCTCCTTCATTTATGGAAGGAGCAGTGATGGGAATGTGTGTCCCATCAATGCAGCCTATCACATTTTGAAGTCCTGCAAAATAAAACCTAATTATTGATCCCAGTCAGGGGTAGCAGCAAAATGTCATTAACAGAATATCATTTGAAATATCATCACCTTCAACATAATTTCTATATCACTCACCTGCAATCCTGTGGAATTCCTCTTTAATGGCCCTAAGAGGTTTGTGCCCAGGGAAAACTACAAATGCGTGTAGTAGGCGTTTCAGTGCTAGGCAAACTTTTCTCACTGCTCTACACGCAGTTGCTTTGCCAATATGCTCTGCGTTGCCAATATTGTAGAGGAAACTTCCATTTGCAAAAAAACGAAGTGCAACACAAAGAATTTGCTCAGGACTGAGAGCACGTCCGCGGTTTGTGATGTTGGAAATGTGTGGTCGGAGAATGTTGTTCAGGTAAATAATAGAGCGTGAAGAAAAACAGTAACGTTCTATGAGGTACTCATCGGGGAAAGAAAAAATATCCAGTCTGGGTCTTAACATCCTCTCCCGTCGTAAGGCATTGCGAATAATTTCTGATTCAGTTTCAATCGGATTCCGGAGGAAAGGACACTCCATGTCGGCTATCTGCTTCAGGCTCAGCAGGAGGGAGGAGTCAGAGAGACACTCAGCTCAGGCTTTATTGAAGTAAACCTGGTCCCGAGCAGGTTAGGTTCAGAGGCTCAGTTGCCGTAGTAACTGACTCAGAGTTTGAGTTAACTCGCTTTCTGGAACTGAAAACTCCGGATTTCCCTCATCTCAGGCTTAACAAACTCAGGATTTTCACTAAACCCGCTTCCTGGAATACCCCTCTGTTCTCACTTGTAGTATGTTCATAACAGTAAATATACATATTTTCAATAAAAACATACTCTAGGTCTTAAAAGGTTGAATTGGATATCAGACAACTATCAAATCCCTCTCCAGTTGGGGGATATTCTCCAAAGTGGGCACTTCAGAGGATGGTTTGAGAGACTGGTTTTAATGAAGAACATGAAACACACAGACACACGGACAATGAAATCCACGCATTTATTTGCATTATTAAACCCAAATGCATACTAGGTTGTATAGTGCAGCTCAGTTTCTGATGATCCGGTCAGAGGGGATCTCTGCCGTAGCCGTAGATCGTCTTGCAGCACTTCTGTTCACCTGACAAGTCTCCATCATGTTGGCAGAAGTTGTCAAACCTGATGGTGAATGTTATTGGGCTGCAGTTGCTTTGCTTCACTGGCACGCCAAAGACAAAAACATTCAGTTACTAAATACGCTTGCTAGTAAATATGAGATGCTGTTGGGGGATTTTGACACTGTTTGAGCCTCACCTATACTGTAGACATGCAATCCTTTCCACATCCATTGAAGCAGCATTTCTGACCAGCTAAGCAGTCTTCGTCACAAGTACACCTTTCTACACATATCCCAAATCCCTCTGGGTCAGGGCACTTCCCACTTGCTGAGGCGAAAGAGAAAGCAATATACTTGAAAAACCCAAATCTGGAACATATGACTTTTGACAGCAAATTACAGTTTGTTTTTCTGTACTAAACCTTCCAGATTTGATTCACTTGTGATGAAGATTTCACTAAACATTTTGCAGATACTTGAGTAAACATTGTGAATCTTACGTGGGGCAGGTGGCACACAGACTGGTCTATTGTCAAACACGCAGCATTTATCCTTTCCAGGGCAGAGTGCATCACTCCAGCACCATGGTCTTGATGGGTAGCCATTAAAGAATGTTGGACACTGACCTTGTTTTGGAGGAAACAGAGAAAGAGCACATGAAGCACAAAAGGCTAGACTAAAGCTGGACAGACACACATTCAACACATTTAAGGCAAGGCAAATGTACCTGGTTTTGGAGAGTAAGGAGGGTACGAATTCACAAGCACACCAAGTGCTAAAACCAATACCCCTATTGCAGGCCAGTGCTTCTCCATGTTCATTTATTGACAACAATATTATGATCCTTCATATTCCAGTGTATAAACTGGTGGCTGAGCAGCACTGAGAATACAGGGTCCTAGTGCCTGTAAAGTTATGTTCCCCAACATTTCTGGTAAGATGTGATAATAATTAAAGATTTACTCTGAACCCCCCCTCCTTTATTTTGTCTACGTTTGCTTTATTGTTTTTGTGATTTGAATATTTATCAGTAACACAGAATAATTCACTGATGAATCAATAAAACTACAAACATCCCCAACAACAAAATTTGAAGTATGGTTTGTGTCATTATTAAGAGGATTTTCCATTATTGTACTGTGTTTCCGAACATTTTCTCTTACATTACTGAAGTGCTGCTATTACCTTTTTATTGTTTATTTCTTCTGTGTTATGGCATCGTCCCTTTTTTTTTTTTTACTATTACTTTTTAACCATGTAGTGCTACAAATAAATGCCTAGCATAATTTGCTGTCAAACTAAACAACGTAAAACACCACTGTGGGAAAACAAGCAAGTTCCACTGTTTATGAATGTTTATGAATGAAGTCAGGATTTTATGCCTCAAAGACGTTCCTCAAAGGCTGAAAGGATGCAAACATGCAATTATTTTAAAGGTTTTTGGAATTAATCAACTGAGTCAGCCTGGCTACAGTGCTGAACAGAAAAGTTCTAGCTTCGCAAATGGCTTTTTTATATAGGACTATTAGACTATCTTTCTATGCATGATAAGAGTCTACACACTTACAAGAGTACCAGTTCCTTTCCATTTAATGCACTTTTTGTTTCAGCATGCGGATATGCAGTTATACCAGGGAGTTAAGCTCCTATGGTTAGAGGCTCTTTCTCAAAGGAGCAACTGAATCTAAAGCTGAGTGCCGCAAATCTGCAGTGTTACTGACAAGGATATCTAAACATCTGCAGAGGTAGAAGCTAGGTCACAGCCCAATAGCTTTATCAGATAAACATCTGCCAAAGTAATACCTCCTACTTTGCACTTTAACGTCGACAATGTTAAATTCAAATGTTATTAAATAGTGGTTGGATAGGAGGGAGTTTACAGGCGACACTAACAGATTATCGGGTTCTACACCGTAGACGAGGACGAGATCAAGGGTATGAATAAAACAGTGCCTCGGTTTGTTTACTAATGCCACCGAGAAAGACATACCTTTGGCCGTGTCATAAAGTTCTCGGCAGGTCAAGCAGACATTGCATTTCATCACTTTCGCATTCGACGGGTCACACCGACTCGGCCAACGTTTTATTTTGAGACACAGTGAGCAGCATGCGAATGCCTGAGAGCCAGAAGTTTTATTTTATTCCTGTTTTCTTCTCTTTTTTTTTGCAAGCACAGTTTATTCCTATCAATTGCCACATAAGATAAAGGACTTTTATAACTTTGACTTGCTGAAGAACAGCTGGAGCTCCCTTTGCTCTCATGACCTCTGCAGCCCCCTATGTTATTACTATGCTTTCTCAAAATACCAATGACTCTTCTACCCAACTTTTAACTTCCTCTGCCCTGTTAAATAGAAAATTCGTATCAAATTAAAGAAATAAAAACAAACAAAGATGCTTTTGTGTATGTTTATAACATATAATGTATGTATAAAACTCATCTGCCTTCTGATGTTACAAATTGCATGTAAATTCATTCATGTTTTGGTTCTCTGGAAAGCACCTAGAGACAACTTCTGTTGTAATAGACACTATATAAATAAAATTGAATTGAATTGAATTGAAATTGTTTACCAACCACTATAATTAGAAAACGGTTTTATTCATACGCTTACCTCGTATTTGCATTTCTAAATGACATTTAAATAATAGTTAATTTAAATTTAAATTTGTGCTCCCCATAGAAGTCTGGATAAGTCTGATTGTGGCTGTGCATACGGACACAAATGAAAGTCCTCAGGGGAGTTTAACACCACTGAATTTGTACATGACATTTTGCACTTTGCAATCAACAACCTGTTGAGGAACCTACCAGTGGAAAATACCCTGAATATGAAGAAATAAGTGCAGATAATGGATGAATGGATAATTGGAGCTTTGATAAGGATCACGCCACATTTTCTGAGTAATAAATTAATTTAAAAAATCCCTATAATTCCAAAAGGTTTGCAGACTTTCGCTTACAAATGTATCATAAGAGCTTTTTTTCCCACACAGTTTTCACATGCAAAACTTACACTTCTTTTAAGCACAAGCAACTGGCATTTGCCTGGACAAAAATAAAACTAAACAGATCACCCCTTATTAATTACAACTAGACATTTTTATAGTTTCATCATTAAAATGTTTTTGTTTTTTCTGTCAGTAAGGAGTTTACATCCTTGGTTAATTTCAACATTTACCAAGAATCACGTCTGACTACAGGACATACATACAGCAAGTTGAAATATTCAAGACAGATGCTATTTGGAAAATCTTTATTCATAGATACAGAAACACACTCTCAAACAGCAAAGAGAATGGTTATAAGTGCTGCTTATAAAGAATTTCTACTATATAAACCTTGCAAGTTGCTAAGAGATAGGCAAGTTCTCTGAGGAACTGAGGGCCTTTGCTCTGGCTTGGGTCATTTTGACCCGAGCCATAATGCTTTGCAAAGATTAATCCACAAAATTATAGTAAGAGCCTTTTAAAGAAGCAGTCCAGACTTAAAACCACCCTAAACTTTCACAAGGGACCAAAACAATGAGCATCCAATCTGTTTGAAATGGAAAGGTTTGTGTGTTGCAGCAAAATGTTAAAGTTAAGCACAAAGCACATGGCTCAAAAATGCTATTCCGCTTAAGTGATAGTGTGGACATTGTTGTGGAAAATCCTATTAAATACTCTTTAATATGTTCTTTACAACTAGGTGGATATCTGGATTGAAACTGAGTGTATCCAAGTTACCAAGAATAACCTTGAGATGAGCCAGATTTCAATAGATTTATTAGTTAAGCATTTGCATGAAAATAGGTCGGAACATACATGAGGCATCTCAATGCAGAAATGAGAAAGGACAAAGGGAAGCATAATGATTTTAAGGCATAAATGACAATTCATCCTTTTGATTCAGATAAACAGAGCTAATCTTTTAGGGACAAAGTGGCCAAGGCAAAATTTTCCATCACAGCTATGATCCCTGCAGACCAGTACACACAATTTTAACTTTGTGTGTACAAAAAGTGTATGAAAAGGACTATTTGTGAAGACATTTTCATCTGATCGGTGCAATTATGTCATGAGTTCAATGTCATGTGAACTAATGTCAATAGATACCAAAGGAGAGAGTTCATAACCTCTGCTAGTAGTCACCTAATTTGTCATAAATACAAAAATATTGTGAACTTTTATGTAAGCAGAGGCTGTGAACTCTCCTCCTTTTGCATCTGTTGACAATAGTTTTGTGAGTAATTAATTGTAATTGTAATTGTACAGACTTATAACAAGTTATAGCTTGAATAACATAACTTTTTTAAACTTTATATACTGTACACATACAAAATAAAGTTACCTTGGTCTGTCTGAAGTGACTCTATCCATACTATCACTGAAGTGGAATAACATTTCTGAGTCTTCCATATTAAGTTCTCCCTCTAAACTTATTTGATTCATGTTGTTTTGATCCCCAATAAAAGTTAACACCCCTTACCAATTAATACTAATCCATTTTAACTACAAAATGTTCCTATTATTATGGTTCACGCATTTCATTTTTTTAAATCTTTGTCCTGATTCTACCACCAAATTAATTTCCTTTCAAGAAAAAAAAACAACATTCAGCAAAAGTTAATCTTCAAAAGCAAAAGGGCTTGATTGTAATTAAAAAAGAGTTTACGTCTCCGTGTTTTTCATGCCAAAAATGTGGGGTCACTGGTCAAAGGGCTTTTTGCAGGCATAACCATGGAATGTAACGCAGCACTTGTGCCCCACTGGACAATGGCCATCATGGTAGCAGTTCACACCACATGGGTACAGGTGGGGCAGACCTTCACTGGCTCACCAAAGATAAAAACAATCAGTTACAAAATACTCTTGGAAATGTAAAGAATTTAAGGGATTTTGCTGCTATATCTTACCTTAGTAGTAACTGTAAGGTCTATGGCATAAATAGCCGCATCCATGGTGGCAGCAAATTAAACCGTGCTCGCAGTCATTGTCAGTATGGCACGCATCCCAGCAGGGCCCAGCAAGCTCATGTTCGGGAGGACACCTTCCCCACATTCCCCACCTTCCCCCCCTCCCTGAAAGGAAAAATTAAACAGTTTTTTACACCTTCATAACAAAATGTTAAGAAAATGAAACTTTTGCGGATGATGAATGGTTTCATTATCACAACGAAGATTCAACAAAAGTTTTAAAAGCTACAAGTGTGAGCATGTATGGCTCTTACTGGAAACAGGAGGCATACAGACAGGTCTCCAGTAATATCCACAGCATTTTTGGGGTCCAGGGCAGTCAAAATCCGAGTGACACTTAGAACGATATGGGAACCAGTGAAACCGCGCAGGGCAACGACCCCATTTTTCCGTAGGAGACTCTGTGCAGGAGAGGAAGCGAAGCACAAAACATAATTGTTAGTACATTAATTTTTTCTATTTTTTTTTTTTTTTTTTTACAATAAAAACCTTTCAAAATAAAATGCTAACACTGCAGATAGTAGTGCATTTGAAATCTCTGAGGTGCAAACCCCTCTCCCCCCCCCAAAAAAAACAACAGACAAAAACAAAGCAAACTTACCAGGGTGCGCAAATGCACTCAATGATAAAACCAGTGCACCTACTATAGACCAGTACATTTTCATTCTCATTATTCAGACGAGTGTGATCTGAACTCCAGTTTGGGCTAATATATGAGTACAGCACTGGTAGGCTGAGCAGCGGTGAGGATGCTGGGTCCTAGTATCTGCTGAGTTACATCTCCCATGGCAGTGTTTCTCAATCCTGGTCCTCGAGTACCACTGCCCTGCATGTTTTAGATGCTACCCTGCTTCAGCACACCGTGATACAAGTACCTGTGTCATCAACAGAACTGTGCAGACCTTGGTGACAAGCTAATTAGGACCTTTAATTAGAATCAGGTGTGTTGGTGCAGGGAAACATCTAAAACATGCAGGACAGTGGTACTCGAGGACCAGGATTGAGAAGCACTGTCCCATGGGATGAGATGGCTGACAAAGGTTTTCCCAAATTGAAGACAATGATGACAATATTAGGAGTTTTCTCATCAGTCATTTTCATTACTGATACTGTATCTCACAATTGTTTTAGTTTATTCCCAGAAGAAGCTCCAGGAGAGGAATGTGAGAGACGTGTGTTCTTCAATCAGGAGAAGGACCAGATTGATGAAAGTCTGCACAAAGCCATTGAACTGAACACATTCTTCAACACGTTCAGTTCAGAAACAAGCTGAGCATCCTCCTCTCCCAACCCCAGCCAAACAGACCTCTCATCTTTCCTTGACCTACAGCTTCCCTGTCACACCTCAGATGTCTTATTTTACACCTCGGTCATGGTTATACTCCATCATTGTCTCCTACTACATCAGGAGAAGCTGAATCTTCAGAAGACAAAGGTGGATTACTGACTACCTGATAGACAGAGCACAGTTTCTGAGACTGAAAGGTTGTGTGTCTGACCAGGTGTTCAGCATCACTGGAGCACCACAGGGGACTGTTTTTAACTGCTTGCCATTTATTTGGTGTAAGCATTGAACTCAAGCTGTATAAAATCTAAAATGTACCAATGCGAGCCGTAGCCAATTTATTCCCAAATTAGAAGTAACACAAGGCTACCTGTGAATGACTCAGACTTAAGGTGAATTTAGTCTAGAATTTAAAAAACAAAAAACAAAAACAAAACAACAAAAAAAACTATTTAGGCTCACCTGTGCAATTAAATGTAATTGTTGTGTTTCTGGTTTTAGCTCTCATTTCATGCAACAATGAACATCTTCTAAACTTTCTCCATCACAGTTTGGGGGAACATTGACATTTCCATTTATCTGTTGCAGACTACCCGAGATCTACACATTTAGGTATATGTCTGAGTTACTTTTGGCTTTAATGGCTCAATTAATACACTGACAACCACTTTGTTGGTCAGACGTGTCTCCATTGCCGCTCTGACGGCCCGCCAGTTAATAAGTCACAGCTACACTCATCTGCAGACATCTGATTACAAAACAAATTTCCGGCGGAAATAAAAACCTTTTATTTCAGTGTGTTCAAACTTACATTACTCAATGCTAGTAGCACTCACAGTGATCTTGACAGTTGGGGGAAAAACTTCAGTGTTACCTTTCAAAAGAGACCAAAACCATCTATGTACTTCAAACGGTTCAAGCTTTAAATGTACTTTTGGTATGCCTTGGATAGGCGTTTTATGCAAAATTATGCAATTAAACAGGAACGGTATGAGCCAATTCAGGTTTTTTGCATGCGGCATATACTGTAACTCCAAATGTGCCGCTCATTCCATAAGATAGATTTGAGATGGGACATGACAAGCTCAGTGAGGCCTAGGAGTGCCAAGGCCCAGAGAAAATGAAGACTTGTGTCATGTGGCTGTGTGGATATGTGGCTGAGTTTAGGCAATCATATTCACCTCCAGGAAATGCCAAATGGGTCAAATTTGTGCCAAACATATGTATACACACATAATAAAAGTCGTAAACTCCACCAATTTCCAATGCTTTACAAAGTGTGAAGGGATTTTCAGCAGATCCATTTTAGTAGCTTCAAATTCAGTTCTGTAAAACATCATTCATTCAGCTTTTTCAGTGATAGGAACATTTATAGACTATACTCTCTCATTGGTTTGCCCCGTCTGCTTGAGCTTGAGTCTGTCCACTCAGTCAGGTTGACTAAATAAATAATTCTGTTTCTATCAGGAAAGGGAATTGTTCTCCAGAGGTGGGTAGTAACGAGTTACATTTACTCCATTACATTTACTTGAGTAAGTTTTGGGAAATTTTGTACTTTTAGGAGTAGTTTTGAATCACTATACTTTTTACTTTTACTTGAGTAGATTTGTGAAGAAGAAACTGTACTCTTACTCCACTACATTACGCTACATTGAGCTGTTACTTTTCTTTTATCCCCTCCACTTACGCGTCAATCTCATGACATCACTGAGTGATTCTTTGGGAAAAATGTTTGTTTTTGCATGTTTTGTCACATATACACAGACTCAAACACACACACAGAGTTAATATGAGTTCATGAGCTTGTTCTAGTTCTGCCTGGTTAAAAACGAAAAGTACAAAGGCTTGAAATTTTGTGCTACTTGTGCTAAATTTATTCTTTTTTTCTGTTATTATTATATTTATTTTATTATTTTTAAGTACTTTAATTTATTTTAAGATTATTTTAATTTAAGCTATTTTTTATTTTCTATTAATTTTAATTTATTTTATTATTTTATTGATTTGCCTGAAGATGATTATTTTGTACTTTTGTCTGTTTGAATGGTTGTGTTAAAATAATAAATCAGACATTACTCAACAGTTACTCAGTACTTGAGTAGTTTTTTCACCAAGTACTTTTTTACTTTTACTCAAGTAATTATTTGGATGACTACTTTTTACTTCTATTTGAGTCATATTATTCTGAAGTAACAGTACTTTTACTTGAGTACAATTTTTGGCTACTCTACCCACCTCTGTTGTTCTCCAAGAAAACTGACACTTGGTGTGTTTTTAAATGTATTTACATTTTATGCCATGGCACTTTTCAAGCAGTATTCTGATACTTTCAAAAAATGCCTTTTGCCTGTGTTTTCCATCCAGTTCCCTCACCAAATAAACAATTGCACAGAACATAAATAAAAGAAAACGTTTTTCCTCTCTATCAGTGTTTTATTTTAGTATGTGTTGGTTTCAGTTTCAACATCAATTTATGTGGAACATTCTGAATGTCAATCTGGATTGCCATCTACTGGCACGATCAGGAATTGCATTCCATTGACAATGGAGGGGAAAGATGGATGTTTTGAAGCTGTTTTAAAAGCATCCATCGGTACCATTTATTCAAATACTGCCATATACTTGCACTTAGGTATAAACAAGGAATATCAAGTGGATGCCACAGAAATTATTAAAAGTCTTGTTTATGTATGATTCTTTTCCACTTACAGTGGAAATTAAATGTTCTGGCCAAATTGCTTTGATTATTTAGAAAGAGTCTTAACTGAAAACCTGACCTCATGGCCCATCTCTTCATGCTGAAGTCAGTTGCTGCATTATCTCCACTCTTAATGCTTTACTCTTTGTTGTTTTCCTGTTCAATCATATTTTGTGGCTTATACTTCATCATCAGACTTTTGAAAAAAATCAACAATAGCAATCGTAACGATAATTGTGAAGTATAATGAACAGGTGTGGCACCTACATTAGGTAAGATAAGCACCAGTGAAAAAAATCTGACTCTGTTATGTCTCTAATTATCTCTACACTGGCTTTAGCAACCGTTAGTTTTGTTAATGTAATCAATGAGTCTACCTACAGTCCTAAATAGGAAGACTGATGACAGTGCCTTGCTAATACTCTGAAGTCAAAATACTAATGTCTCTAATGATGAAGCATGCTCAGAAATCCCTCCACATCATCCCATTGTCTCCCTTGGTGAAGAAGCTGGCCCTGCAGCCCCATGGGAAATCTGTAATGTATTCAGCAAGGTCTTGGGAGTAAAATGAAAACAAATGTGGTATAATAAAGGATGGAAGATGAAGCGGTTCTGTGATGATACATTCTACTAGTCCTATAAAAGTGGAGCAGGTCATATATCATATATATATATCATCATGGATGCGTCATCTATATATATATATATATATATATATATATATATATATATATATATATATATATATATATATATATATATATATATATATATATATATATATATATATATATATATATATATATATATGTATATATATATATATTTTTTTTTTTCTGATCATGCATATATATATGCATATATATATATATATATATAATATATATATATATATATATATATATATATATATATATATATATATATATATATATATATATATGCATGCATATATATATGCATATATATATATATATATATAATATATATATATATATATATATATATATATATATATATATATATATATATATATATATATATTTTATATATATATATATATATATATATATATATATATATATATATATATATATATATATATATATATATATATATATTTTATATATATATATATATATATATATATATATATATATATATATATATATATATATATATATATATATATATATATATATATATATATAAAACGTGAATATACCAAATAATTAGACACATGAAGAAGTCAAAATAATTCCTTAGTTAATTTTATTCAATGATCCTCTGAAAAAGATTAATACAATTATGTGCAGTACAAAGGTTTCATCTGCTTTCCTGTCCTCTTAATCATCTCATGACCCTTCAGATCTATCTTGTCATCAGCCTGCAGTGTGTGAGCCACTATTAGCGTTATTGAACAGAGAAGCTGATTGTTGGTAGTTCTGCTGGGCCCCTGTGGGGGCTGCTGTGGTATCACCGTACTATCAGCACGCTGAGGCTTGCTGATAGCACAGCAGCGGCAACACTCATTATGCACAACTCCTTTAAGATTGAAATAAATAAATGAGTAAACAATGGGCTGGTTATCTTGGTCCAGATTTTAAGCAGCTGACTCAAAATTAAATCAATCATGACAAGGTAGCTCGGGCTGATGTTAAAATAACACCCTCAAGTACCCACAGCTCTGTGTGCCAGGTTGTAAGGTAAAATATATATATATATATATACTTTTTAATATATTTTGTATCTATTTTTATAGACGCACATTTCACGCCCAAGATACATAAAATCAGTATAATTGTACAGTATAATATCAGTGAATCTCCATCTGGCTCTTTTAAAACTGCAAACTTTATAGATTCAAGGCTTTCACCTCACAAAGTTGTTTCTTTTGTTTTTTAAATTAATTCATCTTGATAAAGAACAATAAACTGGAGCTAAAATAAATAATTTATGCTTAATAATTCACAGGGGAGAACATCAGGGTTCCTTTCTTATTTTCTGGCCAAGAATAGAGAAGACTTGTGAGTTGTTTATTTCCTTCTCCTTTCTTCTTTTCATGTCCTTCTCATTTTACGAGCCATGAGTCAACACAGCACACGTAAATGATATTTTGACACAGAGATCCATGAATAATGTATTTGAACTTACTTTTATGTCAGCGTTAGACCCCTGTCAGAGGCCTTTCTCTCCCCTCCCAGACCTACCTTTCTTTACCCCCCCCCCCCCCTTCTTTTTTACCCCCACATTCTGGTTGTAGCCCAGCCTCATTTCTCCTCTACAGGACCCCCCTGCCTTCCTTTGCCAGACAGGAAACAGTACAATATCTCCTAGAAACACTGTTTCTTATCCAGGTCCTGTGCCTTCTCAGAGATAACATTTTGCAATCGTGACTTCAGGAATTGGGACAGACACAGTTGAGATACTTTTACCTGTGTTTCTGAATAAAAACCTTGACTGACAGGCTTACTTGCTGATTTCAAACAGCCTACTGAGCTGCAGTGTGGGTAAATATAAGATTAAAAAAACAAAGCCGACAGACAATTCTTTAATAAAAAGTCAGGATTCTGACAGGGATATTTGATGTCTTTTAAAGGAATTAACCATTTAAATAGTGGTGAAACTTATTTACATTTGCTACTTTATGTTTCCTAATGAAGGTCCGTACGGTCAGCAGGGCCCTGAGTGAGCCAGCCAGCAAGAATTGATTCGCTGTCTAAATGAATCATCCATAACTTGATCTGTTCCTATAAAGTCATCAGCAGCCAGCAGACTGCATGATCAGCAGCAATCATTCTTCTCTGCCACATCGCTGATGTTTAGCCCCCGAGCACAAACTGCCCGACACAGCCGTGTTTTCAAAATAAATTAAAAACATTTATTCTGCTGCTAAATACCTTGCTTAAAACGGTGCCAAACAGAGAGAGCTGGGAGGAAGAAAGTAACGCTGACGTCCAGGGTCCTCTGACCTTCACTCTTCCACCTACACATCACTATCATAGTCTTCAGCCTTCCATGGAAAGGTCCATGTGAGTTCCCAGGGAAATTTTAAATAAGCTGTACAGTCATTTTGACCTAGATACTATAAATACTAAGACAAAAAAATACATGTAAATGACAGATGAATTGAAAGCGATGCAATTGCTACTGCAAGAATCAGCAGAAGTCACATCAGATAAGATGTATCTTGCTAAGGCTGAAGGCTGTATGTATATCAAGTGTTTTGCCATAAAGAAAATAAATAAATACAGTTAAAAAAAATTCAGGAACCCTCTTATCCAGAGTATGAGTGATACCGGTAGCTGGCTGCAGCCTGTAATCTACTTACTTTACACTACTGAGTAATACACTCCTCAGCTCTCTGGTGTGAAATCCCCTCTCCGAGAAGTGGCATGGAAGGAAGCAGGGATGAATAATCTGCATCATGCTCTTGGTCCACAGAGTGGTTCGTCATTCATAATTTACCACCACCCCCTGCCATTACTTCTGATGAAAACCACTGACCTGAAAATACAGAGGGATTGAGCTCCGTCAAGTATGGAGGTAACATTGTTTGTGCTCGTCCTGCGCACGGTATCCAGCAAATATCAATAAACGAGTACCAGTGTCAACACAAGGATCTGATGTCCTTTCTTTTGCTTGTGCACGAAGGAACATGACACTGGCCAGGTCTCCACGCACAAAATATTCAATGCGAATGTCCCTTCCAAATTTAATTAACTTTTGTGTTTCCCGTTGTGATCTGATGCACAGTAATCAAATAGCAAAAGTTGTATTAACCCAATTAATAGAGATCAAATGCCACACACAGCGTGAGCACAGCAAGAAAGTAATCCCTGAAGGCTTTTTTTTTTAAAAGCTTCATAAATTATACTCTTTACAGTAAATTTGTAAAAGCAGCATTTATGCATAATTTATGGAACTGCAATGGATGGATGGATGGATGGATGGATGGATGGATGGATGGATGGATGGATGGATGGATGGATGGATGGATGGATGGATGGATGGACGGACGGACGGACGGACGGACGGACGGACGGATGGACGGATGGATGGATGGATGGATGGATGGATGGAGTTAGATTTACTTAAACTATGATGTTTCTACACCAGGGGTGGGCAACCTGCGGCTCTAGAGCCGCATGCGGCTCTTCAGCGCCTTAGTGGCTCCTGGAGCTTTTTAAAAAATGTTTGACCTTTTTTTTTTCTTCTTTTTTCTTTTTTTTTTCTCCTTTATTTCTCTTTTTTTCTTCCTTTTTCCTTTCCTTATTAATCTCGACATTTCGACTTTTTTCTCGAAATTTTGACTTTTTTCTCGACATTTCAACTTTTTTCTTGAGATTGTACTTCAACATTATTCTCGACATTTCGACTTTTTTCTTGAAATTTTGACTTTCTTCTCGACATTTCGACTTTTTTCTCACATTTCGACTTTTTTCTTGAAATTTTGACTTTTCTCGACATTTCGACTTTTTTCTCGACATTTCGACTTTTTTCTCAACATTTAGACTTTTTTCTCGAAATTTCGTCTTTTTTCTCGACATTTAAATTTTTTCTCGACATTTAGACTTTTTTCTCGAAGTGCATAATGAAAAAAAAAATCTTCCCCCAGTAATAACTAATATAGATACATGCAGCAGACTTTTCATTTTTTGCGGCTCCAGACATATTTGTTTTTTGTGTTTTTGGTCCAATACGGCTCTTTCAACATTTTGGGTTGCCGACCCCTGTTCTACACAAACCTTTTTAGCTCACTGGGCCTTCTGAGAGCAGGAAACCCTTAACAAAAACTGCACTGATATCTGGTTTATTCCAACAGGTTAAGCTGTGCTTAATTAAATAAATAAATAAATAAAGAACAAGAACAAAGAACAAGACACGCAGACCTGAAAGTGCACGGTTGCTGTACATCCTTGCATATGCCAGTGTCAGTTAAATCTGGTTCATGGTTGTAAATCTTAATCTGTTCAGAGGTGGAAGAAGTGCTCTGAGGCTTTAGGAAAGACAAAGTACAACAATACATACTCCCTTTCACCTCTGTCACTACTACACTGACATAAGACTTCATCCATATGTCAGCTATGGAAGTTAAGTCCAGCCTGTTGGATGTAACTTGTGATCATCATCATATCAATTTGATTGTTATTTTCTAAGTTGATTGATTCAGAAGCTCAGAAAATAATCCTTGAGCTTGAAAAAAATCCAATCACAATTTTGAATTTCTCCGCAGAGAGGTAGCAGCATATTAGCAGATGTTACTTATTTACGACATTATGTCATATTTCCTTGTGTTTTCTACCCTCAGGTGCCACTACAGGAGTTAGGGTTAGAGTGGATGTGTGGTTTTATGGTTGCAGTATATGCTTTTGCCCCTTTTAGGTGGCAAAACTTTATTCCACAGTGTCATTGGGTTTTGAGAAAACAATGGAAGCATGTACACATAAGTTCATCCACTTTTTCTTTTAAGAGACTGTTCTGCACTGAAACCCAAACTCAAACTTGATTCTGTTCATCTCAAAGTGCATGTAAGATCCTAGAATAACCGAAAATAATAAAACTGTTATACAACCAAGTTTGGTGCTTTACTTTTCCTTTCTGGGGAATGGTGTTTTAGACATGGAAACTGATTAATCCCAGCTAATGCATTAGTCAAAGAGTGGTCAGTCATGAAGAATTTACAACATTCTGCTAAAACAAACTGTGTTTCTTGGAGTTATAGTGTTTATTCAACCCCGATAAGTCAGTATCAGAGTGTCAGAACACCTCCTTCCAAAAGAAATGTTAATATTAGAGTAAAAAGAGGAAGCTTGAGCGCACTCAAGACTGAACCCACCCTGTGTCAGAATGACAGTCAGGGTTTGTTGTGAACCTCAGTGTGACTTGAACTCACCACATGAGTCTCCTGCGATTATGAGTCATAATCTACCTGAGCACAATAAGAGTGTCGGCTTTACCGCACACCTACAGACATCAGGGGAACTTTTCAGAAGATGCCGGAGCAGTGTGCTTGTGGCTGTTGAAGCCTTTAAAACTGGAGCAATCTCTTTGGTTTCACACCTGTGACCAACTGTTGCTGACTTTAGAGGATAAGCAGTCTCTCCAGCTAAGAGGACATGAAGCCTTTGACCTTTCAAAGATGAACGGATAAGCAGTGGATTTCTTCAATCTATATTCAATTGATCATGATTGTTGCATGGAGAGCCACAAATGAATTTCAGGAAGCTCAATCTGAAGTTGCAACCTGCCTTTGAAGTGCATGCAATTGTGCAATTACTATTATTAGAGCAATAATTGTTTGTTCTTCTATTTGGTATCATTATGAGTGAAATAAAGGATAATAGCAGGTCAAACCTTTGACTCTTAAATCAATGGATTTACTAAAGTTTAATGTCAACTGAACATGTTCTTCAGCCTTGTTGCACATCATGACCCAACAAAAGGAGTTTCTGTTTGTAAGCAGAATAGCAAACTAACGTCGGCTAGTCACATTTTTGCATGAGCAGCCAATGACAAAGGCTTTTAGCTGAGTATAGTTAGTCTGTTTCTTGAGTGACTGTTACACTCTGTTACCCTCCTCTCCTCATGGGGAAACGGTAGTCCATCATGCGTACTCGCTTCACACACGGTACGTCTAACTGAGCAATGTTAGAGTCCAAACTCTTTAACAGCAGTTTTGTAACCTCTTCCAACCTGAAGTCATCAAGAATCTCCTTTATCCGTGCCGTGATGCTCTTCCACCAGTGTAAGGTGAATTTTGTTAGATCTAAGTTCTTTAATCAGCAGAGCATCCACTGACACCTGAACAGCACCCCACTGATTCTAATATTTTATTTACTGAGAGATTTGCATATGACTTTTTTTCACAGCAAAATCACTCAGAAAAATAACACATTTTTTTCCTATTGTTTTCTCAGTGAGTCATAGTTAACATCTTGATCTGTTAAAGATCACTATCACACAAGGATCCAAAAACTCTCAAGCATCACCATGAATAATAGAATAGAGAATAGAGTAATCACCGTCTGGTGGAACAGGAACATGAAATGCCGAATAAGTAAAGCTATTGGATATAATACTCTTAAAGATGTTAAGCAGCGTTAAGAAGAATATTTCTTCTTATATTGTTAATTGGGAATGTTATTTTGTTCTGTTGCGTAAAAATGCAGTTTCAGATTGTCATGTTGCTGTCTTTGCATGAGCAAATTGTCTGAATATTTTCACCACCTCTTCTCGAGTTTTCATTCTTTGCTAGACAAAACAGCTTTTTGTCTGACTGTTGACTTTGATGCACGCAGTCACCCGTTGTGGCGCTGCAGTGAAAGCTACAGCTTCTGTGCCCCCCCCCCTAATAAACTTGATTCATTCTGGCATGCATTGTTTTGCAAAATAAATCAGTCGACCCTTTCCACTTTATGCACTCATGACATCATTTGTTTTCCCTCTTAACTCAATTATTGTCACTTAGTTCATCTGCGGGCCAGCAGTGACTTGTAGGTACAGTAGGCTGGGCTCCTCCCACGGTGCTGCATGACAGAGAGGAGCAGGAAATGGTTAATGCCTTGAGCCTGTAAGTTTGTCAGCGTTAAGCAGAAGAGGAGCAGGAGAATTTCATCCGCCTTATTTTTCTGTCACCCAAATCTCTTTTGCCCGCCTAGAAAAATAAGCTTTAAGGTAATTGTGTCATTGTGTCATAAGGCACAGGAAAATGGTAATCCATTAAATTGTATTCTGTGTTCTTTGTCGCTTTTGTAGCACAGAGGATTTCACAAAGTCAAATTATGAATAATTACCTTTGATCCACAAAGGTAGACGAGAAATAGCACTTCATGCTATAGCTGATCAATATGACTGAGATTTCATGTTTTTTTAGTTTTTTTTTTTAGTTTTTTTTTTTTTAACAAAAACAGTTTGTGAGAAGGTGGCAGCTTGTTTGATATCACATTTGAAAACTGTGATTTATGCCGGTTCTACTGGCACAGTATTTCATTAAACTACAAACTTACCCGTTCATCAGTGTGAAATGTTGAGCTGCAGCTGGTTTGGATGCAAAACAATTAAAGCTTTCGCTGGTAAATAATTTAGTTCTGAACATGAGAAGGACCAGATGACACTGAACACACACGTTTGAAAAGGTCTTTGTTCTGTCAATGAGCTGATAAGTATCATCTACTCCCCCTGTTGCAGTCAGGAAACCTGATCTATTTTTAAATGGATTCATATTACAGAGACAGAGGAAAGCAAGAGAAAGGGAACATTTTCAATTACATGCCACCCTTTTTGATTGACAGCGAGCCACCACTTGATCAGGCTTTTACTTTAATTGCTTGCATATTATAAAACATAAAAAATTATGGCAAAAGCTAGTCAGTGAATCTGCAGCAACGGACTCTATGTTCAAAGAAAAGAAGTAAATACAACAGTTTGTTGAATTAAACTTGTTTTGGTTGACCTTTTTTAAAAACTTGGTGTTAAATTTAATTGAAGATCACATAAAAAAATAATTTTCTGTGATTTATTTCATATTTGGGTTATAAATGGCCTTTAACTAAGATTCCAGAATTAAACAATACCTTTGCTTTGCATTTGGACATCTAAGTCTGAAAATAGGTGATGCAGTGAGCCGTGCACATTTGAAGAGTGCATTTGTTAATTCATCGTTATCTGCAGTTCTGCAGCCATTTTGGTTGTAGCCTCCTGGACACTCCTACTGTATATGAGTCACTGCATCACTTAAAGTCCAAGTGCAATTGGTTCAGTATGTTTTGTACCGGGTAATTGGCTACAAATGGGAGGGGTACCAGACCCATTTCATGTGTAGTGAATGGGTTTGGCTGGCCACGCTGAACTCCATTCCCACAATGAAAGCAAACACAGGGTTTATAAGGGAGCTTTTGTACTTTATCTCTGTAGTGTTGTGACTAAAGCATGACACAAACAGTCCATTCAGACATTTTCCATAGATCAGCTGTGTTTTCTTTTGTTTTGTTTTGTTGTGTTTTTAAAACCTTACATTGTCTTCTCCGAAAAATTGACTATGTTTTGTTTGCACTAAAAACTTGTTTGCCTTGATCCCCCCATGGATGTTAAAACTCCCAATTCATGAACCTAGAAAAATTCAGAGGACCTTGAGCTCAGTATGGCTGCCCAGGGTGTTGACTGTGAAAAAAAAGCAGTGGTTTAATGTTGTGTTGTGTGTGTGTGTGTGTCTGTGTGTGTGTGTGTGTGTGTGTGTGTGTGTGTGTGTGTGTGTGTGTGTGTGTGTGTGTGTGTGCATGTTTTTACGCATGGAAACTGCATAATACAAGGCATGTCCAGCTTGTTTTCCTGACTTCATCATGTATTGCCTTGTAGAAAGCTTCATGTGGGATGACATGGACCCAAGTCCCAAAGTCTTGACTTCTGATACAGGGTTGCTAGAAAATCCATTTCATATTTCAGACTTCAGCTGAAGTTGGCAAACACTCACATTTACTGGCCAAAAACGACAGGATCAGAGTTATATTATGAATTATTTACAATGAAACCTTACTAAGTGGACATAATCAACATGGCTCTCACGAAAGACACAGAGGAGACTTCAAGCTCCTCTCAAAATACTTTCCTCCCACACGAAATCTCTTGGACGCCTACTTTACAGTAGATAAGATCATTCACAGAAAAGAGGACACTGCTGAAGAACAAGGACGCAGCAGAGAGCATGAGGGAGATACAGACAAGGAAAAGAAGGCCTGAGCTTGCCTTATGAATGTCTCAGCCCAGCAGGAAGTCTTCATCTTCCTGTGTGTTTAGTAAATCACCTGATTCTCAGCTGGTACAGTATAGTGAAGACCTAGGTTTACTGCATTAGGTCAGGAGCCTTGCAAACCCTGATCCACCCCCGTCCATTTAACAGATTCTTTCTTTTTTTTTTTTTTCATTTTTTCCCTCTGTAAAATTCTCACTTGAACAATAAAATTCATGTCACCTAAAGATTTGTGAAATAAATAATGAACAATAAAAATCTGAAAAAAAATGTAATTGGTCACCAAACATTATCTGTAATCAGAAATATGACTACAGGTGATGACTCATGGGACAGATTTCTATCAGCAAAGCAGGAAAACTCCCCTGAATTACCAGTAACTACACAACAGATAATAAAAGGCTCTGACAAACGATATCAGGTTTTGTGTATTTTATGTCATTGTGCATTTTTTGGCCTGAAGTGCATTCTCTCGAAGAGACAGTCCCTGGGGAAGCTTCTCCCTGAATTATTTCTGAATAAGTGGGACACTCACACTGCTGTTTAATTTTTAAAATATTAAATTTTCAAGACTTTAAAGACACCCCTCACAAAAATCTATTCACTACCAGCAAAGACAGAAATTTCAGGTGCTGATATTTACAAGAGGACAAGTTAAATAAAAGCATCTCGAAAGACTCAAAGGCAACAGGAAAACTTAAATCAGGTTTTTAATTGGTACCTTCAGTGGTTCAGCTGATGGTAGTACGTGTACCATCCATCAGAGCGTCTGACAGTGTTTCGAAACAATGAACTAATTTTCATATACTAGAACTTTCATTTCATTTTCATAAGATGGAAAGGGAAACTTATCTAAAATCAGCAGCAGCAGGTGAAGGAGGTCTTTGTGCTGTTGAGATTTTTATTAACAACTTACCTTGTTAGATTTGCTGTTGAAGCAATTTGTTATTCAGTTACTTTTTCAGATATGTAATTACCATATTTCTCCTTTCTATTACATGCAAGCCCTAAAAATCCCATATTCACTTTAATTTTTCTTCTCTCCAGCGAGTGTCTGCAGGGCAATGAAATACAGTTGTTGTATCACTGAACTTGCGTAACTAAGCCGCAAAATGCAAGTAGTCTCTTTAAAGGTACCAAATACAGGATGTATGACTGTGCGTCCTCTCTATAAGCAATATTGGCAAAGAAATACCAGAATCAGTTTCATAATTTGGTTTATTGACAAGCTGGATTTCTCTGGAAGGATTTTAATTTTCGTTTTTTTTTTTTTTTTTTTTAAATGGACCACACAAGTGCAACATCAAAATACACATAAAGACACAAGGACTTTACAAACACAGCAATACACTTTTAAAGAATATTACCATTATACAACAAGCTACACAGTCCATGAGGAATATTATAAATGTAATATAGCCTTGCAAGAATAATAAAAGAGATAAAAAAAGATATGAATACTGAGTATAAATGGAAAATGTGCAAGCTCAACAGAATATAAAAAATGAGAGAATATTAAATGTGAAAAAGATGACCAGATACTTGACTAGAATATTAACTAGATGCTCTCAGAGTTTGAAAATGCACATTAGACATGTTTACATCACCCTGTTTGAAATAAATTAGGCTGTAAATTGTTGGCAGCTCAGGCTCCGTTCTTCATGGTCGTAATAAACAGAGCTGCGGTTGTTAACTGGAAACAAAGCCGGTTATTATAAATTCAGTGTACATGAATGCATTCAGATTTTTTATTTATTTTTTTCATGTCAACAAGCATTAGCCATGTTTTTCTTTTCTTTGGAGAAACATGTAATTTATTATTTTGGAAAACAAACAAATAAGAAAAAAAAAGCCTTAATCCATTTTAAGAAAACCTAAAAACACTGGAGGAGTGTGAAGAAATGGGCAACCAAAACATAGATGGGAGTCCATCTTTTCATTTAGGTACTTGTGCAGGAAGCTGCAGAATAAACAAAGGTAAATGTGTGTTAAATCAAAGACATTATATGTATTTTTGTCACAGGGAATTCTTTTATCAGTAAAGTAAAAAAAAAAGAAAAAAGACAGATTTACTTTCACTCTCAGATGTTATCATCTGATCTGCCTTAATCAGGTTTGTCATCATTAGTCCTAATTTAGGATATTCATTTCATTTCATTAAAATTAAACAGACATATGATGTAACATTAGTAAATATTACTAATGTTTGTTACCATTAAATGTGTTGACTGTACAGCTGCTATAACTGACATTATGTGGTGACTTAATCATGGGGCGACCTGCAGTCAAAACAATTAAAATGCTGCTCGCTGAATATATTTTCTCTAAGTAGACGGGCTGGAAGGGACACGGTGCCACTGACAGGAAACCAAAATCAAAAAGCTTTTTACACTAATTAAAACAATGAAGATTTGAAGATTTGAAACCTTAAGTACAAAAGCCCATCCATCCATCCATCCATCCATCCATCCATCCATCCATCCATCCATCCATCCATCCATCCATCCATCCATCCATCCATCCATCCATCCATCCATCCATCCATCCATCCATCCATCCATCCATCCATCCATCCATCCATCCATCCATCCATCCATCCATCCATCCATCCATCCGTCTCAGAGCTCTTTGCATTGAAAGGCAGGGGTCGACTCTACACAGGTACAATCAATGTGATTAAAAGCAAGTAGAAACGTCCTCCGAATGACTCACCCATTAACATATTGCTGAGAATTACTGCGTGAGAAGCCCACGTTCTCATAATGCTGTTCTCAAGCCCAGATGAAGTGGGAGAGTCGTGTCGAGAAAGGTATCAATATGAAACCAAAATCAATAAGCGGAATGCAGTGATCTACTGTGGTGACTCCTTAAAGAGAACAATCCAAACAAAGTTGCTAATGTTTTTGTCGGTGCTTAAACAACTGTTTTAATGTGACCACATTATGTATATCCCTATGTAACCCTGTTGAAAAATACTATATATTACAAAGCACAGGTTTTATTATCAGCAGCACTCTGGAGTTACCTTCAATAGCTGCTCCACTCTGATACAATAGTGTCCCGTCCTGCCATTCATATCCATGTAATCTCAGTGCTACCCTATCTGGTCTGAACCGAAATGCCACAAATGAATAGAAATGGATGGTAAAGCTGCAAGAGATGTGTGTAAACAAAGCCTTCTCTTTGACTGCCCTCTCTGACATTATTTCTCAGTAAGAAATAGGAAAAACACATGCAGCTGTTTCAAGCAGCCTATATGCATGACGGCGTGCGTGGGCGTTCACCTAACAGATGGACATCCCGATGTAAATTATAATCAGGTTATCCAGTGAGGAAAGAGACAGCTCCTCAGTGATTGGCATGTGATTTACATAAAAGTGCATATTACCATGAAACTCCCATCGTCGGTGACATATGTCCTCAGTTCATGTTATTTAGGGATGCAGCATGCAAAGAAAAAAATAAAAATCACACAGAAACAAGAAAATTGGGGCTGCTTAAAAAAAAAGAAAAAGAAAAAAGAAAGAGATAGAGCAAGATGAAAAAGAAAAACAAGTATGATTGTTGTCAAGACTTTGTGGATCACTTTGTTCTTGTTTACCAGACGTTGTTCCGTTGCAGCCTCTGGGGCTACAGTCAAACAGGCGGTTTCCTCTCTCTTTCTGTTTTCTGTCATTTTCAAATTATTGCAGACAAAGGTGAAGTGTGTCAGCATCAAGCATCTGTACACCAGTGTGTTGTCTGTTGGCCTCTCCTGGCACATGTAGGAGTTGTCACTTTCCCTTTCAATCATCTTGTTTTACATGTTTAAAACCCCGAGACTGATTTAATAGTGGAAATCTTTGACCACGTTCTTTTAAAACTGATTTTCTTTTTAAAATACCATTAAAATCATCAGACTGAAACTGTTAAATCAGAGTAAAACAAAAATAACTCTTGCAACATTTATTTTCTTAGTTGCCTGTGCTTATACTCTTTTGTATCGCAACGGCAGTATTCTCACAATGTTCCCCGCTATCTGTGGGAATGTGATACCTTTCTATAGCTGACTGAAAGAGGGGTGGTGGTGGTGGTGGTGGTGATGGTGGGGGGGTGCTCTCTAATCCCAGAATCCCTCACATCGAATCATGCAAATTTGGTGCACTTTGAAGCGAATCCAGCTCCTACCATATGCAGAGTGAAAACAACAATCTATTATGCATGCATTGCACCAAGCTTATGGTAATGTTATTTCACTGCTATTCCTATAAAGTCAAATTTGCAGAAGCAGAACATGTCTAAAGTTTTCTTTTAAAATAATATTTGTCTGATTGTGGTGTGTATTTGTGAAATGTGTGGAGGTAGTTGCCGGGATGTGTTTGTGTCTTGCTTGAAAATTGGATGGGTGAGATTTCCTTTTTCCCAATCTGTATTTCAGAGGATGGATTTTTCCCTCTATTCACACTGAGTACATTCTTATGATTCAAGTTTGACTCTTCAAATAGAAAAACACACATGAGAACTCCCTGCAATGTACAACACTATTTGTTTTACGCTGTGTTTGCCACCGTTGAGCATTAAGGAGCTTAGTGTCGTGATGTAACCAATCATGTTATCTTTTTGAGGAAAAAAAAGGAAGAACTTAGAGATCTGCATCAGCCACAAATAAACTTTAAATGACAAAGTATGTGTTTAAGCTCTCAGAGTGCTCATCCCAACATCCTGCTCGACTCTCTCGCATGATAATTCACGAGCCAAAAAACTGTCAGAGTGCTTTGTTGCTCTCTGTCAATGGGTGGATTAAGAACACAACGTCAGTGATATTTCCATTTGTTCAATGGATAATTAGGGCCCACGACATGCCAGGAATCATTTTCCATCTTGGCTCATCCTAATTTAGGGTGGGAATCATGCAAAGTGTTATTGGCAAGACTGGATGTGACTGGCATCTCCTGAGCAGATCTTTGCTTTGTTGCTACAACATGCAGCACTTAATGAAGAGACGGGCAGCTCACTTGATTATGTTGTAAAATAAAAAAATCATATGCAAAATCCCTCCGGCACTGTGCGAGTCTGTCTGTCTGTCTATTGTATCTACGTATGTATCCAATTCAGCCTTTTCTCCCTGTGAGCACATCTGAAAGTAATAACTTTTCTAAAAGCAACATCAGCAGGTTTCAGAGTGCTGGGGTCAGTGCGGCGGGTGCTGAAGGAGGGATTACATGCTGCTGAAAGAAGACACACGTATTTGCAGACGAGCACGCTTTGCGGTGTACCTGTGACAGTGCTGTTATGAAAGATGACAGGGTGTCAAACTGTTTCTTGTTGATTATGAAACCTGTTTCAGACACTGAAACAATACCTCATTTGTGCTCAAACCTTTGCACATACACAGTGCCTGGAGAAGGACAGAGTAGTGTTACACCACACAACTGATACTGATACTGATAAAACATCCCTGGACCCGACTATTGTTAGATCTATTTAAAGCTCTTTTCAACTCTGTATTAAAATTACAACATACTCCATTTCGATAAATAACAATTCAATAAAACCAATTTATTTTCCTCAGGCTGTATCTTTTCATGAAATTAAGTTATTATTACAGAAATATAACAGTTTGTGAAACTGTATTTTATTTTCTGTTCATCCATGAATTTTAACTGCTTTTACTTCTTGATACATGCATTTATTGTATTATTCTGTTAGTGTAGTCAATGATTACATTTTATTCATGTTAATACTAATTTATCTCCAGTTTATAGTTTTAATCAGCTCATTTTTATACGTAATGTAGAACATGGATGACATCCATATTATTTTATTTTTGCATTACTTACATGATGATGATGTCATGTTTTAGACTAAGCATTTTTTTTGGTTTTGTTTGTTTATTTTAACTTTCATTCAACAGTTGTTCAGGTTTAGGCATCAGTTGCGTTAGCATGAGTATGAGATGAATATAGCGTGGACAATGCATGCTTTTCCATGTTTTTAGACTTAACCAAAGTGTTTCAATAATGAACCTTTACCTCAGACATGATCAAAAAGAAGCGTAGCTCTATTTCTATGCAAAATATACAAAGTGTATCCAAGTCTACTGGACACCACATATGAAGACCTCAGTAAAGTCTTGCACTGTCACAGACTGAAGAGTTTGTATGCATTCATGAGCCAGGAAGCTTCTGCCTATCATGATGTCAATAAGGAAATGCATATTTTTAGATTGCCCTCATCTTTTAAAGCTAAAGTCGCTACCAGCACACCAAGGACGGAGAGATCAGCTCCCGGTGCCTTGGGAGAAATGCACGGGACGCAATCAACACTTTCAAAACATCCCAAACAGGGACATTGGAACGCTTACAGAAATGTGACCAATCAGAAGACACTTCAGATGTAACAATTGCTTTTCAAGGAAGTTGTATGCTTGTTATATTTTTGTTTATCATTACAAAGTAAAAGAGTGTTTGAAGGTATGATGGGTCCTAAGCTAGTGTAGAACTACCCTTGATGAGACAACAATGACAGGAAATGGCCATCTGTTATATGTTTTAACTACTACTAACTACTACAGTACAACACTGATACACATACAGGCATGCAGACACAGTCTCACTGGGCTATTATGCACTCAAGCCTCATAGCACGAGTGTACACCTTATAAATCCTCAGGATTTTAGGAATAAAACTGTTAACCTCCAGTTGAGAGAGACTATATCTCTGCAGGAACAGCTGCACATTATGCAGGATGAGAGACGGGACGTGAGGTGGCTTGATCGGTCAAACTGGCCTCATGGAGTCCAGTTCTCTTCCACACAGACTTCAGGTTTTTCTATGCTAGTGCAGCATTGATTTTCCACACTGTTAGCTCACATTATTCCCTCTTTCCTCAGAGGAAAATTGCTGGGATAAAAAAAAAAAAAAAGGGCTCCCTATGATCGATCAGCCCACTGCGCTACTGTATTCAGGTTACAAACTAAGGGATGGGGGGAGGAGCAAAGAGGGAAGGAGGGAGGGAGGATGAAGAAAGAGCATGACAGGATGTTATATTAGACTCACTGAGGTAAATATGGACTATAAAACTGGAACTGACGAAGAATGAAAATACATCAGCGTGTAGGTTGTTTATTACACTCCAACTCTCAACTTTATTAAATGCAACTCACTATCCAGCACTTTTGCATGTAAATATTGTGAGCAGAAAATGTTGTCTATTAGTCAGGATCTATCAGTCAGAATGTTCACCCCCCCCCCCAAAAAAACAACAAAAAGTAAAAGAAAAACTAGATTAGTGACTTGATTCTGTGAATCATTATTGAAAATAGCTATTTTAAAAAAAAGATATGCATGGACTTTTCTACATATTCAAGGAAAAATACAATCATTCCACATCATTATAATTTCTGTCCTTGAGAAAAAAATAAACTTGGCAATAAACAGCATCAAGTCTCTGGAGATGGTATGAAAATAGCCCACACCATCAACAGCCAGTCACTTAGTCATTTACTATCAATAAATAATGCTCCATCTTCCTCTCAGCTATTGCTTCAGCTCGTTTTAAATGTTATACATTTTCATTAATGTCAGTGGGTTCGTCTTTATTGTGCCATCCTGCATGTTAGGTGAGCTTTTCTCTCAGCCTCTTAAGAACATTACGTTAGCAGTGATGCATGTGGACTCATTTTAACATGATAGATGTTAGGGATGGGAGAGGCGCAACGGCTCAAGCAGCAGCTCATCTGCAACTTCCTGTGTGTTTTACCACAGAGCATAAAGCCATGTTTTGGAAGTTGTGCATTTTATCCACTACTCTGGTCCAGAGTGAAATATCTCTGTGATTGTTGGGCGTTAACTTCCCGTAGCAACTCAGATACTCAGAGAATGTGTGTTCATGTCACAGGTTGACAACCTTTTGTAAGTTTCTGAATGTTATTAGATGTTTGTCAGTGAGAGTTGTTGAAAAACCTGTCAAAGAGCCTTCAGGAAGAAGTGTTTTAACTGATGGTTTCCATTTCATGACACCATCTGGTCAAATATTTAATATTTTCCTATGTTATGGCCTATGAATAATTAACCTACCGTAAAGTCATGACACATGCAAAATAAAGATGTACATGATAAATATTTTCCCAGCAAATGTTTTGCATTTGTTCTATTTCTTATTACTGCTGTAAATGCTATTAGCTATAACCCTGTTCTCGGATTAAGTGATGAAAGACCTCTCTGCTAAAAAGAAATTAGATTTAAAATAAAAAGAGTCATTTTTTTCAGATTTATGCAGAAATTAGGCATGAGTGGGATTTTATCTTTTGTCCCCTCAGCTGTGTAAAACTGTCGCCCCGTTCAGACGGATAGGCAAGTGGTCCCAATATGAGCGGTAAAACTGGCTCAATTTCAGGAAAGTCATTTATCCACCGCGCGGAAAACTTTACACAGACATATTGCTGTTTTCAATGCTCTGAACACTCTGAACAAAAATGTACTTCAATTGTACTGCTGCGTGGTGGCTCAAGTCCCACAGGCATTAAGAAAAAGGAAAAAAAAAAGTATCTTCTTCTCCATATGTAATTTTAGACGAATTAAGGTAAGAAGCAAAAGAAATGCATTATGTCAATTAATGTCCTAACAAAGAAGGACATAACATATCAGAACATAATTAAGAAGAAAAAAAATTCAATCCTCACGTGCGATCTTAAAATACCACTAATTCAATCTCATATAGACAACATCACATAACCTGATAACATCATGTGATTTATTATTGTTAGTTTTTTTTAAAGCAGAAATGTAGAAGCTAGTCTAAAAGTGAAATTTCACATGCAGCCTTTCAAACTAAATGATCATTATTTCTTTAATATAAATCACATCATTTGGAGTCTATTCATTGCTCCCTTTGTGGACATCTGGTAGCAAAACTTGTTCTTTAGACAGCCCCTCCTCCCAAAAAAAAAATGCATGCAGAAATGTGAGTGCACTGAAATCATTAAACCACCATTATACATTTCCTTTTTTTCACGTGATACTTTATGTGAAAAAAAGAGGTTAAAAACAACAGTGAAAAGACTTGCCAAAGACAAAACCTTGATATCCGAGGGTTGAAGGTGTTTTAAAGCCCCCGTGACCCCTCCTTTAAATTAATAAGTGTTAGTAGGTTGAAAAAGTTCAACCTTGCATGTGATCCAAAAGTTCTGTATGGGTCAAAAAATATATCCTCGCAACATTTAGTCTTGGGAGAGACACTGCAAAAACGCTTGTGTACAATGTTTATATAAGCTGAGTCTTGTAAATATGAATTTACGGAAACATTTGACATTGCTTGTTATGTGAGTTTTCCCGTAATCGCGGAGAAATTTAATCGCACCATTACTCTCAATGACAACGCAGCGCAGTGATTTTGTTAACTGACCTGATATACTTGACCAAGCAGGGATTATTAGAGTTTTAATTTGTTTTATATTATTTGATACATTATTATTATTACAACATTTTTGTTCAGGAAGGTAGACTTGGTCATTCTACCACATTAACTGTATCCCTGTTTAGTTATTCTTTGGTGGAACAAATATGTGTTTTATGTTGTTTTAGTTTGATAAGAATCTGACACAGTTCCTTTTAAGATTTGATTTACAGACAGATATTATTCATTTTTTTTAATCAACATTCACAGAATGTATTTTTCCATTAATAATATCAAAGCTTTTCTGGTTCAGAGAACATGAACTTCTCCCAGACCATGAAACCACCACCACCATGGAGAGGAATTCAATTCTTGTGATGGAGTGCAGTGTTTTAAAAACCTTATTGTTAAACCAAACCATGTTTAGAGTTTTAAAAAAAAGGATATAATGCGTAAATTTGGCTAGTGGGCTGGACAGAGAACATTGCTGGAAATGTTTTGAAAAACAATAAGACTTTCCAACAATGCCATAATTTGGAGGTAACTTGAAATGTAAATTTATCAAACCACATATGCATTTGCACAAACATGTGCTGTGAATGACCATAAAACACATTATGCACTTCCAAAAAGAAACCCTCAAAGTTGAGCAATATGTGGCAACATGCAGAGACATGCATTGAAAGATTTGTTTCCATGAATAAATCAAACTGTATAACGTTTTAATTTCTCTGTCCTAGTTTTAGAAACACAGATGTCTTAAACTTTTAGTAAAATTACCAGCAATTTTCTCTACCTGTAAACTGCATATCTGTACGTTTTGTGCAGCTGATGTATGCTGATTTGCTGATGCCGAAGAGCACCTTGACATATTCTATGGCAAGGTGTTAATAATTCCAATAATTTGGAAGTAATAGCAGTAATTCCATTCCTGTGTCAAAACTTGGTGATGCAAATTTTGTCTTGTCTATTATTACGCTGAAAAATGTTTCCATCCTTCTGAAACCTCTTGATAAAAGTTTCCACTGCCCACTACTATTAACGCAGTTTCTAAAAGTACATTTCAGCGTGAGCCATGGGCCAGCAGTCCTTGTTTTCATATCTATTTAAACAGTGAAATTCCCTATTTTTCTAATCAAATTGGGTGATAACTGCTGCTGCTTTAATTACATCAAACTAAATATTTCATATTGGCAAAATCAGATCTTGAAGCAGGCACATTTTTGTAAATGGAATTTTATCTGTAGCTCGGGACCATTAACGGCACTGAGTTCTGAGGCAGCCTAGAGGATGGTAATTAAGTCCACTGAGCCGTAACTAAACATTTTTGACATTTTTCCTAGTCCGGAATGAACTGTCAGTGTGCAGAAAGAGTAACCATCTTGTCACTTTGTGTTTGTATAAGAACAGCAGAAAACTTGGTGCCGCATTACGAGTCCAGAGTTTCATACTAGACATTTTTCTATATGAGAAAAAAAAAAAAGAAATGAAATGAAATGCAGAAAACGCCTTAATCTCGGTACCTGAAAAAAAAAGTGGTTTTGTCAATTTGTCTGTGGGTGTGAGTGTGACTGAGAGAGTGAATAAAAAAGAGAGAGAGAGAGAGAGAGACATACTCAAACCAATTTCTAATTCTAAGTGATTTATTTCAAAACACTACTGAGGGGAGAACAGCCTAAAATACTGCATGTGTAAAAATTCAGGAAATCTTTTGAGCTCAGTTAATGCAAAGAGAAATAGGGCACATTTGATGTTGTTTTGAATCACGGACGGATCAAAGCTGTCAGTTCAGCCCATAAGTACAGCCCGGCTTCTCCTGCATGCTTTTGTTTGATTTTTGATTGGCTGTTCACCCAAACTATGAGTCTGTGTATGCCTGTGCCACACTTTGGGTGTAAACAGATTCATTAGTTGAAACTAAGTTTGATTTCAACAATTGTGAAGCATTTTGGGTTTCATTTCAGAAATAAAGAAAGGCCACTAATATGTTCCTGCTCCTGTGCTTTCAGACATAATACGTTCCAGTGACATCATAATGAAATCCATAGATAACAAGGTGACTTTGAACTTGCATCTGAAGATATTCCGCCGGCATCCTTAAGAAGAATAAGAAGAAAACAAGCAATGATTTAATAGCCAATACAACCATTCCATCAACTTTGGTATGCTTGAGTAAATTGAATACCCCTGCTTTGCCTTTTGTTCTAGAAAACGCATCAAATTGATTGAAAGAAGCAATTATGGTACCAGGGAGGAGTATTGATTTTATTATTGTGTGCAATTACTTTAATTGGAATAACCATGTCTCGATTAAATGTTCGTAGTAAACTATGTTTTTTTTTTTAAACGTCTGTTTTGTAGGTTGTTTTGGTTTTGAGCAAATTCCACTTCCAGTGGAACATTTGTATCAGATTAGCTTGTTTATTTTATTCTGTAAGCATTTTCTCCTGACATTCGAAAGACATTCGATCAACACGGTTTCAGACATAATGAAAGTCAGTGAGAGTATAATTAAAAATGATGCTGAATTATGTTTTTGCATCACAGTTGAACCACACAGAGCTCATGTTTTGAACAACTTTCTTGTATTACATTTATGATTGAAATGCATCTAGCAATCCTGCTAGAAGCAGCAAGGAAAAAAGAAAAAGAAAAAAAAAGGGGGGGGGGGTGCTGTGAAGTCAAGCCTTAAATCTGGCTGCATACCATGTGACCTGACATGGAGCAACCAAATGTAAGAGAGAGAGAGAAAGAGAGAAGGAAAAAAAGGGTTGGAGAGAGGAGGGAGAGAGAGCCATACCCCCATAAAACCATCACTGTTTTCAGTTCAAATAGGCCCTATCATCTCCATGACAACAGTCGTAATGGTAACATGGAAATATATTAATGTAAAACCATGGCAACGTTCTCCAATTGAATTAAGTAGCACCTGTGCACATTACAGAAGAAGATAAAAGACAAAAGGAGCCAGCTCCTGCTTGCCAAGCAGCTGTGGCTTTCAGACCTTAAAAAGCCATCTACATTTCCTGAACACGTTTGTTTTCCAGTATGTCTCTGTGGCAAATTACCGTGGTGCTGAGCAGTTATTGAGCAGTATTCTGTCCTATACTGTACGTGCAAAAAGATGAGGAACTGGATAATTATGCTCTCCCCCAGCCCATCCTCCACGAGCCCAACCCAGAGCAGCGTAGCGGATTAAGAGTATGTGTGTTTGCCATTAAATCACATAATGGTGAGGCAATCATTCTGATAGGTAAAGGGGAATGATGTTTGTGCACAAAGAGACATGTTAGACACACACATTCAGTACATTGTGCTCCCTTTCATTCAAAACAGTGTGTGTGAGAGAGAAAGTGGTTGTGTGCTTTCTTCTTTTCTGTGAGCTGAGCTAAAAAGAGACAACATTATCTACATCACCATGCCATCAAATCTGATGGACTTTATCCCATCCCTCCCCCTCCTTTTTTTCCTCTCCCTCCTCCTCTCGCCTGTGTTCTCAGTTAATGGCATTGTAGCATTCTCTCACCCTTGAAAATACAAATCTGTGTGAGTTTGTTTGTGTCTGTGAGAAAAGTTGGAAGGCTGACTGGTGAGGACGACACACCGCCAAAGTAAAATTACTCTTAAAAGGATATTGTTGTTCCCCGACTGTGAACAGCACGTTCAATGGCCATCTTTTATTAATACAAACAGTCATGTCCAACACAGACACCTAAACAGTACATGTAGTTTTGTTTCTGTCTGGGGAATAAAATCTTCTTCCTGAGGCAAAGTAGCATTGTATAACTCTAAATTTATCCACAGAGAAGATTACTTTTTTACACCCTGCTTGCTCTTGTCCAATGATGCTTCTTCTACAAAGCTTATGAGTTCCAGCTGTCATTGCTAAGTGTGTTAATTCATCATTGGACCCTTACATCTCCTGACAAACAGCCTCTCAACAATAGGTCCAAACTGCACAACCACCTCCTTCCCATCATCCAGGTGTTTCATGTCAGGAAAAGGGTAACATGAGTATAGCAAGAAATAAGCAAAGAGATAAAATATAGAAATATAGATTGTAGGCACACCTTGGATTATCTCATTAAAAAGAAAATCTGCAATTATCCTAACTTTGAGCAATATTACATGAATTTGTTTGATACTTTTACAGAAATGAGAAAGAGCATTAGCTTGTTTCTCTCTCCCACTCTCCCTCTCCCTCTCTCAACAGGAGTTTGACCATGAAGCACCATTTTCCACATATCTCAGAGACAGACAGTGTTCAAAATACAAAAAACACTTGAAGAGTAAAATCATAATTTTACTGTCCCTTTGTAAACCCAAGGTTACAAGCTATTTCAAACACAGCCTTGAATTGTGAGATAAACATTAAATTCCTTTCTGCCTGTTCAAGAAGATTCCTTTTCACTTCTGTCATTCAAATAAAGTAATTAAATTAGTGTGGACCTTGTTTTAATAGGCAGATAATCAGTTTCTCTTATAAAAGAAACATTCTCTGCAGTTACAGAAACTGTGCCATTCATATATATATATATATATATATATATATATATATATATATATATATATATATATATATATATATATATATATATGTATATATATATATATATATATATATATATATATATATATATATATATATATATATATATATATATATATATATATATATATATATATATATATATATATATATACATATATATATATATATATATATATATATATATATATATATATATATATATATAGTGATTATTTGTGATAACCATTTAATAACCAATAACCAATAATTACCAGAACACTTCAAATAATAATAATCATATTCACAATCATAACACTATTGGGCAAGATCAGGCATTCAAATCAAATTATTATTTTGCAATTACGCTGTTTAGCCATTCATATTGTTCGATAACTGAAAGCATTTGGATGAAGAATTTAATAAAGATTTTAGTTGAAGTACATTTTAGCTCTAATGTGTTTTTATTAAAAAACAACTTAGAGATTTTATCCATGAATTTATATGACACAAACCATTTTGGTGTCTTATAAATGTTATGGTCTCCTTCCTATTTCACAGCCTACAGGACCTGGACGGATGCCAGTTCAGGCATCATCCTTCAGCCCTGATAAAGATCAAGTGTGCTTCATTTCATCAGTGGATGGAACACGAGAAGCAAAAGCATTGTTTCACCACCATGCATGACGGACAAAACACAGTACTTACATGTGCTGATTTCAAGAGAAAGAGAAAAATACAGCAACACCAGCAATCAGATAATGATGCTCGTATTCAATCTATAGATCTGCAAATAAAAAAGGACTTCAGCTACTGTTTCCAACAAAGCTGTGAGGGTTAACAGTTCTTGAAAAATGATGTTACTGAAATGAAATGTTGATTTCTGGCCCAATAAGTTCCAAATGTGCAGTCACTGGAAAATGAAATGCATTTGTTGTTTGTTATTGCTGATAGTTCGCATTAAAAAAGACTTCAAATTGGCCTATTTTTTTCTCTTATGTTTTCTATTTAGTAATAAATAAAGTATGTAATTTGAAACTACTCAGAACCCTAATTGCTTATGTGAAAAGGACCATTATTAAATGCAAAAATGTCTTTATAAGAGAATGACTCACAATTCCCTCGCTTGAAATGATAATATTTACCAGCAAATAATGCCATGTGCCTCAAAGATTGAAAAATAAGAATTGGCCCTATTTTCCTTCATGTGCACACAACATACGCTCAATCAAGGGCATGAGACAGAATGAGCCCAAAACGAAGAGGAAATCATGAGTAAATGTCACTGACTTGATATAATCAGTCATGCCAAACAGCCAAACACGGGCAATAAAAGCAACCCTCTCTTTCTCTGAACACTGGTTTTATACAAACAGTGTTCAGAAGACTGTAACTCACTTGACATAATCACCATGAACAAATGTTGGCCTTTTTTTAATGATTTAGAAAAGCTAAAACAAACACAAAAGTAAGCTCCTGCAGACTGCAATATATTCTTCCCACAATTGAAAGCTGAAACGCTGCAGACAATTAGAGGACTCTCTTGAATTTCTTTGAAATGAAGTGCTAAATGAAACGTGGTCAGACTGACAAGTCTGCTCCCTTTCTCACTGGGCTTCTCTGTCTCCCAGCAGCTCCTTGTGCAGGAGGAAAAGGTATATACGACCCTTTCACCAAAGCAAGAGTCAATGTGTGTAAGCCCTGTGGTGATTTCCTTAATCATGCTTCAGGGAGATTTGCAAGGTGACGACACAATGAGGACATGACGCCGGCCAAATGATATCATGGAATTTCATTAATATTGCTAATTGAGATTAAGAGGCATGCAGCACTGTGTTTGACTTGTTATGGGAAATCAGGCTGTTACGCTTGTTTGGATGAAATCAAGAAAAATCAAACGGGAACTTAATGTTTTAGTGGTTTGGATTTCTGCAGCTTAAAGTCCTGCAACAGAGTATGGAGCTGACCCCGGGGAAACTAGGTCACGCCCCCCTTCGTCTGGAAAGCTGCACTTAATGCAGTACATCACCACATGTTGTGCAATAGAAGTAGAGAGCAAATCAAGAAGAAAACACCAGCCAATGTTTCATAAAGCATCGGAACACAAAGAAAAAGATGAAAAACTATCATAGTGTCTTTGTGACCAAATATTTATTCATAAATTCTGTCTGTGCTCTTGGATCAGGTTGTTGACGCTCTCAGGAGACACTGGGGGTTCCCATGCTCTGCTGAAACAAGCTGGGTCAAAGAGATCTGCTGAAGGGGTCCGAGGTCAGCGAGCAGCAGCAGAGTGCTGCCCTTAAGTTTTCCTCAGGTGATGGAGAAACCACATCGTGGCTCTGTGAAGCTGCAGAGTGCTCAAGACTTCCAAAACTGTATTTAAGGCAATGCATTGACAAGGTGTTGTTTTACATTAGACATTTTATCTTTCTGCCGCTTCCTTCCACGGGGTCCTCTGACATTTTACAAGATGATTCTCCATAAATGAATATTGATTCTCAGTAAATGAACAACCTTTGATGTTTATCCTTTAACCCTGAGATTAATTTAGTTGGGTTTTCCCTGCAGGCTTTCACAGTTTTGTAGTCATTAACTGCACACCCATTCACTGCAAGACCGGTGCAGGTGCAGCAGACAGTTGGGTGTGTGTGTGTGTGTGTGTGTGTGTGTGTGTGACAAATACAGACAAATACAGACTCAATAGTTATGTACCTTTACTTTTTTATATGTGTGCAGCAGCCTAAATTGCAAAAGTGTTCGACAGCAGAGGGATCCACCTCTATGGAGGAAAATTTGTTTTTAGTATTTGTCAGAAGTACCATTTGCATGCACCTTGCAATAGCTGCCATTAAACTTATAGTTTGCATATCCAGATAAACTTATGTTAAATGGCAGATAGTAAAAGTACCAGATGCCCAGTGCTTATGTAGGTACGTCATGTAAGTATCATCTACACAAAAAACGTTTGTGAAAAGAAAGAAATTAAGCGTGTTTAATTCAGTTCATGGATTTACATATTAACATGCAAAATTCAGATTTCACCTTTACATTTAAAAAAGTCTTTACAGTTGAAAAAGCAGCTTCAATTCATCAATGATTCAATGAACAAGAAACTGAATGTTTATTGTACTTGAATGGATGGAAATTATTCAGATTACAATAAAAAAAGAGCTACAATCACAATAATATATACAAAACACACAAAACTGAGGAGAGTTTGAACAGAGAGTATTTTACATTTGAAGGACGTGCATGTCTGTTAACTGAGAGCACCCTGACAGCTGGCTGATCTTGAAAGTCACTTTATTCAAAAACTTTGGCAAGGTTGTAAAAAGCACTTTTTTTTCTTTATATCCAAATGACCTTTAACCCTTACTTTTTTCCACTCACACAACTTTCCACTAAACTAAAATGTTTTGCAATTTCCCCTTTTGTGAGATGCTGCTGAAGGAGGTGACTAAGAAGTGCCACTGGAACGAAAGCTATCAGAGATGAACTCTTCAAGTCGGACCCCTCTTGAGCTGCCATAGTGGAACAAATAGCTGAATTACTTCATTTGCTGCCAAACCATTAAAAAAATAAAATAATTTAGTTATCCAGACCATAATGCTGGTTAACGTGGCGCTTCTGTGAAGCCCCTATTGACAGGCTGACTCAAAGCACTTAGTTTCTTTATTTGTCTTTATTTGGAGGCTGTTGTTAGCTTAAAGTTTCACTTTCCTATAGTCGTGTTTAACAAAAACAAAAGTGCTCCACACGCCCTGAAAATGATTGTCTTTTCCCACATATTCAAACAAACAAACATTTAAAGTTGATATGTTTAAACAAATGACATTTAGCTCAAACAAAAGATATGCAAAAATGTGGTACTACAAAGAGTCAAATTTAAGTGTACAAGCTATGTTTGAAACTCCATGCTACACTATAAGTATGAACTGATTTTTTCAAACATAGTATGCAGTATGCAAAATGTCCTCAGTACATGTATGCTGCTTCAGGAAAGAATGCAAGTGTTTAACCGACCAGTCTAACTTGCATAGTGTATCCCATGATGCAAACTTCACAGTAAAAGCCAGTTAAAGCAATGACATGGCTAGCTTTCAGTTATACAGTAGCATAATTGCTTTTACACTGACACTGCATCCTAATGTCAATCATGATGCAGTATGCTGAAATTGCACACTAGGATACACAGAATATGTTTTTATAAAGCATTTAATGCTAATGTTTTTGCGTTTGTTTTGTCATTTTTGTAATAGTTGTATGTAGTTGTCCTCTTAGGGTATAATTTGTCGTATGGTTGCTAAGTATCTAAAATATTCAGGGTTAGGGTAATCTTCAGCTGTGATTGTGTGTAGATACTCCCCATATTTAAGCACTTTTTCTCTTTTCAAATTCTCACGAGAGACTTTAAGCCAGAACAGCCGTCCTTACACTTTTAATCTGTTCAGTCCTTTCTGTTTATTTTATTTTCATTTAATTCTATCTCTCTTTTTTGTCTCGGTTTCCATTTCCATATATGAGTGTTCAAATACTCCAAAAACTTACATGGTCTAAAGAATGTGTGCGGTGTGTATTTTCTTATAGCACATTCTGGATCTTTGAATGTCTAAGAAAAGTTATACATGCTTTTAGGGCCTATACAACATTTACATGTTTTTTTTCCTGTCTTTTTCTTCTTGTGTTATTTTTTGGATAGAGGAGTCAAAGAATGGAGTCTTTGGCAACAGAAGGCATGTTTGGTGAAAACAAAGAAGACCGTATCTGCTGTGAAAGTGAAACTTGTTGTTGGAAATTTTATGGGTGGTTTTACTCGGATATGTCAGGAACAGCTTGTACAGTAGTTACTGATTCCACTTTACAGCCTCAGACCATGTTTTGGGACACTTCAACAATATAACGATCCTTATACCACACTAGCACATAGTGTGAAGCACATTTTGCTACTAAACAGTGTAGAATTATGCAACTGTCAAGTCAAAGCTCTGGGTTGAATCCCATTGAAATATTGTGCAGGGGCGTTCAAATGGGCAGTCCAAGAAAACCTTGCACATGTCTGGGCACTTAAAGAGGTTGGCTTGGGAGATTTCTGCATCCTTGAAGCAATTTTGCATTCATCTCAGTTGTCCAGTGATTTAATAGTGATGCTAGAAAAGCAGATTATGAATAAAATAGCTATTGTTCTAACTGATGTCTTAATAGTTTATGACCCCATTATCAGCACATTAAACCTAAAGCTATTGCACGTTGTGCAGTATTTTTTTTAAATTCTTTAAGGATGCATATAAACTAAAGCTAATGTTTTAAAAGACCATATGTTCAAAACTTGACAGTTTTATGTGATAGTATGGATGCGCCTGGCCAGTTCTTAAAGTGACGCTAACTCTTAGTTTACACCTATAGGGAAAACAAATGTGGCACAATTAAAGGAATTTTCCAGAGTTAAATCAACCCTGAGTCTATTATTAGATTGTAATGAATGTAAATTTTAGCTAGGGACCAAAATTATATGAATCGAAACAGTTTTGACTTCAAATGCAATCTACATCTGCAGCATTAATGGATATTAATGTTAGCCCAGTAGGCAAGTAGTGCCGTTAGAATAAATAGCTATTTGAAGCTTCTGACAAGACTCAAAAATGTTATTACACTTAAGAGACAGCGTGGATTGGGTCTCTACAGACAAATAAAGATCATTTTTACTGTTTATGTGTACACAAATTGGAGAAAAAGGACTGTTTGTCTTGTAATTTAAATCCTGTTTACTGCTACTTGTTCTCCACATGTCCATTACCGAGAGACACAAAAAGAGCAGAGTTTGTGGCTTCTGTTTCCAGAAAACTGGTTCACTACTTATATATTTATGACAAAAAGACAAGTGTTTGAAGCAGAGGCCATGAACTCATCACAAATGGCTGTACTCTGCAACATATCTGAGGTTGAATTGTACAGACTAATGACAACGTGACAGAGAATGGCCCAAAACAGTCCCTTCTGAGACACTTTTTGTACAAATACATAGTTAAAATCACCTTGGTCTGTCTGAAAGTACCGAATACACCACCACTTAGGAATGTGGAATGACATTTTTGAGTCTTGCCAGAGGCTTATGGTAGTAGTTTATTCTGACATCACAACTTACCCTCTTGTCTAATGTTAATGGCTATTATGCTGCAAACATATATTCTGTTTGATTTCAACTCTGTTTGCACCCTGACAAAAGAATATGCTAATCACCATCTACTAGTAGACCTAAGTCTAATTTAACTCTGCTGTATTCCTTTGAATCAGATTTTTTTGAAATGGTTCAGACACCAAAAGTGTAGTAATCTGAAAAAGTCCTTTTCTTTCTACAATAACATTGTAACATATAATCAAATCAATTGATATAGAATGAAGGTATTTTGTGAACATTATACACCACCAGTATGAATACTTTGCTTTAGCTACCCATACCAGACCTGAACAGTCTGAACAGCGAAAGGAAACAAACTTCAAATGAAAAAAATAAATACTGAACCTACAAAGATGCTGTTCATTGTCATGATAATTATGTAAGTCATCTTTTAAGGACATCTCAGACTGGAAACATAGTTGACTGTTTTCTTTTGTAGCTTGGAGTCTCTATAATAACTTTTTTTTTTAATTTAGCTGCCCAAGGTTGCAGAAAAATCATCCATTGATTTAGTTTGGAGATTATTTTCCGTTTAAATTAGTGCAGCTCTCTGCAGTTCTTTTGTTGTCCCACGCTTTTCTGAAATCAGACATCAATTTTGCAGAATGCACCAAAATCTAAATTATCTTATCTACCTTTCATCTTCCAAATTTTTCATCTGCATCACATTTTATTTGAGATTAAAGTAGGGCTGGGTCTTTGTGCAGCACTAATTGCCATAGAGCTTTAGTAATTAAAGGACAATAAAGCCTTAGTAGTAATTAGTTTCTCTTGTTTGGTTGCTAGCCCATCAATTGTGCTTCAATAATACTGATCATTAGCATGCGCCTGGGCAGTGAGGGATGCTGGGAAAGAAGCCTTGCACACACAGCACTCCACATTCCATTCCCATGAAGCCATGGCACCGAGCCATGGGATTAACCCTCGGTGTGCTGGGCCGGGAAGAGTGGCAGGACGTGCCTACCAGAGAGAGGGCCGTCCCTAAAAAAAATAAAGAGGTTTTGCTGTAGCATAATAGACCCGCTGTAATAATGTCCAGCTCTTTGGATTTCAGTAGGTTGGAAACATAAGAACTGCAGTAGTGGGCAGATGCTCCTGTCAGGGTTTGTGCGAAAATAATACCCTTCTCTGAGTTACAAGCTTCTTTATTCACATGCAGGTTCACCTAATGAAAGCTCCTCAGCTACTCGTTTAAAAGGCGATAAAGAGTCTGTTTTATCAGCATTTCAATGCAAACACATCCTAGAAAACAGCTTAAATCAGGTATCTAAAGAAAACAGCATCAGTAGACTGGAGAACATTTCTGCACAGGCAGGGTGTATGGATGTGCTGTAAACTGTAGCATAGTAATAACACAATGCAGCAGAAAATGTGCTCTGTTCTGTACTTTGCCTTGACATGATTGAAAGACAATGGTCCCATGGATAGGCCATTTCAACATCAAATGTGCATGCACATCACAGGGCAAGGGTGTGCTATCCATCACATTCAGTGAAGCTGTCAGAGGCAGCTCTCGCAGCCCGAGCCTTTCTCCACAAGCATTTGCAGCCATATCACAATACAAGATTAAACCATTTTATACATGTTCTGTGCTGAACATATCATATCTTCAACACTCTGGAAAGTGACCAGCATTACAAGTAGGCTGTTTTACACTGCTCTGTATTATTTAGACTTGTTATTTTTACATTTTCAGAAAACTTTGCACTTGTTTAATTGAAAATAACACTGAAAACTTTTAGAAATAATGGCTATCGATAACTTTTCATTGCTGAAACACATTACGTGTGCAGAAAATACTTCAGCAAACACTTAATGAACTCCAGGAAACTAATAAGATTGAGACTGTTATGATAATTTAAATGTTTGTGTCCTTTTGAGTTAACATCTTAATGAGCATTTTAGTGAATGAGAGTCTCATCAAAAAGAAATTGGGGCCGTGAATAACCAGGTGCTGTTTGGAGTGCAGCAATGCCAATCAAATTTTAGATTGCTTTATTAAATTCAAGTTGTTTGGAATTTCACGATCTGTATAGCAAATGGAAACACAAACAAATAATTGAAAAAAAAAATGTTAAACTACTGTGCAACCTCCTCCCATCCGCCTTGGCACAATAACCCAAATGGAAGCCTTTATGAAGCACTGATGGAAGCAGAGTGCGCTTTATAATGCACAGCCGTGCACACTACTACATTTCCAGCTAATCAGAGGCGCGCAGTTGCAGAAAGGAGAGCGGTTGCCAAGGCAGCCACAATATCCCCTCCCCCTGCACCCTCCTGCTCCTCTTCTTTTCCCGTTTTTTATCGGCAGAGGTCGCATGGCATAGGGAAGCCCAAGCACTTCTGTACTGGAACCAATGAAAGAATATGCACCTCCATAACAAAGCCTGTATGGAGTCCTGAGAGCAGCGGGGGAAACAGAAGCTGCAGATCTGCTCTGCGCTGCAGCTCAGCCGTTCAAAACTGCAGGACAGGACAATCTCACATGCAGGACAGGAATCTAAAGTTGGAAGTTCGCATTGTTTTACCAACACGTGCCTACCAATGTATTCGCACTTTTGGTTTTGAGTGAGTGAGTGTTTGCATCCCGGTGCGGAGCTCGGAAAGAGGACTGCGCATCACCAGAGTTGGTGCCGAAGTTCGGCCGCGAACGGATGTGAGGGGAAGAAGTGCTCCGAGTAAAAACTCCCCCCGTTTCTTTTGTTTTTTCTTGCTTTTTCTTTTCTTTTTTTTTTTTAAAATCTCTCCAGCGTTTGTGTGTTGTTAAGACAATAGTGAGTCAAAAGACGCTGAAAGTGTGTTCATGCCTTCAGTCTCGCACAGTCTGACATGGATGTGAGATTTTATCCTGCGCCCCCAGCAAATGTGGGTTCATGCTCCCTGCCGACTGATCCAAGTTGCCTGAGCTCGTTGGACTATTATCACTCAAACAAGGTAAACAACACCGTGCAGCCTTGTGTACTGTAAATGCTCTCATGTGTCACTTTATTATAGGAACCGATACATCCTTTTAACGTTTGCGCGATAGAAAGGTCTGGACGCGTTGTGTGGACTTGCGCTCACTTGCTCCAAAACGCGCTTTTCTTCTCTTTCACAAATGACGTGTCAGCAACTGAAGTGTCCTGGACCAGCATGGACTGGTCTCAATTTTGTTAGGTTGCATTATTAAAACTCAAATGGGCAATCCCTTTATTTTTCTTTTGTAGAGATAAGAGATAAGATAAGATAAGATATCCTTTATTTTCTCCCTCAGTGGGGAAACTTATTTGTCGTCAGCAGTACACACATATAGGGGAGGGGTAAAAAGACTGAAAAGTCAGAAATAAAAAATATATAACAAATACAAAAGATACGTATAAAATATGTATAAACACAGGATATGAACAGTATATACAGTTAAACGGTGCAGAAAAGCAGGTGGAGTGTTGTGAGGTAGATTGACAGATATTCCACAGCTTATATATATTATTGCACATGTGATATTATTGCACATCTTATAGTCCACTGGCTACTGAGAGCAGGCCTTGTTGTACAGTCTGATGGTAGATAAGATGAGATAAGTTATAGTTAAACTTTTATTTTCTTCCTCAACAAACGCTGTAGTGATGTTATCAACCAGGTGATGATGATGGGAAGTTAAGTTTTGGATGAGGATCGCGTAAAATGTCCCAGCCGAGCCAGCGTGGAATAGCACAGCTGTAACAGAGTCCCTTCTGCTCCTCTCCAGCATTACGGACCCTCTCTATGGTGTCTACTGCTTTCCCGCTGGGACTTGAGCGATTAAATGGATGTGTGCTCTGTTGTACTGTTAATTACTTTGTAACAAGAACCCAAAGGGAGGCTGTCTGGTGCAAGTATTGCACTTTTTTCTCTCCCTCAGCTTTGAAACCCTGCGGCTCGCTGACCTGCGCCGACACAGCAGAAGGTGCGCAGGTGGTTTTTAAAAGCGTAAAAACTCAAGCTTTACGAGGCTAAACCAACAATCAGATAAATCACAACTGTCGAAAAACAACTCGTGTTGTAAAAACAGAAAAGACGGGATCGACTCTAGTTAAAATTACATCTAATTTAATGAAACTGGACGCGTGCCATTTGACATAAAAACCCCTACAAAGGGAGCTGAGATCACAGGAAAAGTACTAATGACCACTACAGATACCACATGCCCTGTGGAAATATTAGGAAAACAATAAAAAAGAACCTCTTTAATTAACAGTAGCTCAGCTCCACTAGTGTTAATAGTATCAGCCATCTGCCATCCCTAGATTAGAGTTTGTTGCTGTCACTTACCAAAGTGGGAATGTGACAAATCATGAGGGTCTGGATGTCCACTGCTGCTGCAGGACAGATGAAATAAGGACAGATGACTTAAAGACCGTTTGGAGTTCTTTCATTGTCAGATTAAAGAAAGACTTCAGGTATGACGACGAGGGGAATGATGCTAAAGTCAGTTGGGGATATTTGACTTTCACTGTGTGGGCAATGGAAAATCTCTACAAGTCAACGGAACGTTCCACTGATCAACATCTTCAGGTCTTGAAAAGAAATCATACAGTGAGCTTCTGTTTCGACATCTGAAGCTGGATAAAGCAGCCAAGTTGCTGCTGTAGTCAGTCTCTGTGGCATTCGATCAAGTATAGAGCTAGAAATAAATAAATATAATCATAATAATTAAAAAAACCAACAACCCTTAATTGATGAGACAAACTTACACATGTGACACAGAAATAGGTTCATGTAGCTGTTCCACTGCAAAAGCTTTTTATTTTTTTGGGGCTTTTTTGTAGGTCAAATGAATTAGGATCATCCTCCATGCGGATAATCCCAAGAATATGCTGATATCCATGCACACTGCAGGAATCCTGAAAACAAAGCCACAAGATATTAGATGATATGGAAAGCTTTCATGGGGAAAAAAAGTGACGCTAACTACTGCCGCTGAAATGACAGCGTGGCTCCCCTCGAAATTACAAGTGTTCATTTGAATTATTGAAATCCCCCTGTTCTCTTTACTTGGAATTCTCTCCAAGAGGGGAGGTACAATTTGCTACCACGACATGCGTAACACTAACTACCTTCCCTAGTAGTGCAAATGAGGCCATCAGGGATCATTTAAGTGTCCTGTTAACACAGTGCACAAGGTCAGGTTCTTTCCCTCGAGCGCTTGTTAAATAGTCCGTGGCAAAAAAGAAAAAAGACAAAAAAACAAAACACATTTAATCCATTAAATAGGTACTGTATGTGCAGATCAGATCTGCCTGCTATGCAATATCTCTGACAGCCTTGGGCTGCCAGTTTATAAATGCTGCCCAGGTCCATTTCAAAAGCGGCAGGGAGGTGAAAGGATAATCATACTATTGCAGTCAATTGTTTTAAAGGGATTAATTTGCATATTAATATGGATAGTTTCATTTGTATCTGTTTTTGTCGGCCAGAGTGCTGTATTTCAGCTCAGCTTGGTTCTCTTGGGATGATCTTATTATAAAAGATAAAAAAAAGAATTATTTGAATAGAAAGAAGCCCTTGATGAAATGTTTCACTTTTATTTGTCTCTAGCTGCTACAGCATTTAAAAAGGAAAAAAAAAGCTTATCAGTATTACTTAACCTAATGCATTCAAATAGATCAAATTAGCAAGTGTGTGTCTATCACAGCTTTACAGGCTATTTATTTGAAAACATATTCCTTTAACTTCTTACTCAGTTCGGGAGCTGTGGGCAGACACAAGCGGGGTTCGAAAAATGAGCAAGTCTGAGACTTGTAGCAAAACACGTGCCGTTGTCATGCTTTCAACTTGTGTCACGTTTGGAGCTGCTTGTTTCGTTCATAATGTAACTGTTGACGTGCATTGGTAGATTTCACCTGTTTTGGTAAACCAATAACTGCCGCAATCACCTGCGACTGCGTAAGTCAGGCCTGTTAGTTTGTCAGCGTTTGACACAACTAAAAACAAAACCAAACAATCAAAATGAATCATACACAAAAAAGAAAAGAAATTAAGCTTCTAGTCAGGAAATGCGAACTTCTTCCTGCATTTTGTGGCAAACATTTGTAATCAGTTAGCACTTGAAGAGCACAAATATTTTCACAGGAAAAATTGATTTTTATTTAGAGCTGTATTTACCGCGCTGGTAATGAAATGAAAAGGTAAGAATGCTGAATAAAATGAAAAGAAAGATGCTTGAAATGAGCAGAGAATGTACATGAAGTGCAGAGGGAAATGATTCAGTAAGATCTATAAATAACCCTGAAGATGTCGACTTTAATACTTTCAGTACTCACATTATTTCTCTGTGAGTGTCTTCATGAATGCAGTACTCTCCCACCGCTGAGGAAAAATGACACAGAATGACACCATTGTAACAGCTTTGTGCTGTGGTGGTGATACAAAACTTACTGTACTGTGTATGAATGCCGTCAGCTGCCATACTGGCTGCACGGCGTGCACACACACACTGTGCATTTAAGTGTTATAGTGAGCATTATACAATGTGAGCAGACGTAATTGTGCTGGATATTCGTTTCTCCAGCACTTCTAGTTTCCTCTGTGAAATGGGAACACAGTGTCTGTTCCTTTATTTGAATACCTTAACCAAACATTGCTGCTGCTGCTGGACTGAGGCACCGTCTACAGTACAGCAATAGCATAGGGTGCAGAGAGAGTAGGGCCCATGTTTATACACTCGTGCCCCACCCAGCTCATATATCCTGCCAACGACTGATATCTGCTCAGATAGAGCAAGACTGAAGAGCTGCCTTTGTTAGTTGGTGGTCTCTACTGTCTGAGATAAACTGGGCAATGATGTGCTCCATTTGAATGCTTTAGAACCGTTTTAACCTATTTTCTACTGTACAAGCTTTTATGTGATATGCAAAGGTTTGGTTACCTAGTATAAATGTGTTCAGTGTCATTCCATGAAGTGATCATCTTTGACTGAAACAAGTTCTTGAATAAATGCACATATAAATGATTTATTATTAGAATTGACTTATTGTAACTGATTTCAATACACTGAGAAATGGAACCAGGCTGACTAAATGAGCAGTTCCTGTAATGCTGGCTGTATTATGTTCATGGTGAGGGCTGTTTTCACTATTAGCTAATGACAAACTCTGTGGTATGTGACAGACGGGCACGGGGGGAGAATGAAAGGATGAGTGAGAGTCAAATGGGTTGAAGTAATCAGTGGCCCAGTCAGGGGACTCTGTGAGTGTGTGTGTGTGTGTGTGTATGCTTGCACATGCTAACTCGGGGCCATTCAAGCGTTTTGCTGACTACAGAATCACAATCACAATTGCTTTCATAGCCCTGCGCAGAGGAAGGCCATGCATACCACGGCAAGGGCCGGTGACACACTGCGAGTTGGGCCAGTGCAAAAAAAAAAAAGCCTCTAAATCGTATTCTCCCTGCCCTGGCACATGGGGGACGTTTTAATAGGGAATCCAACCATTTATAATCATTCCAATAAAACCGCAGTATTCTCTGACACTGGCTGAAGTATGCAGAAGTACATTTCCCAACCAACCAGGCATCTGCATCATTTATTTTCTCCTTTTGCAGCTGTGTTGGGGATTTTTGGTGAAGACTGGATACAGTAGACAGACAAACATGAATATTAACAAGACACCTGGTCTCCATGCAGGATCATTAATCACTATTTCATCATTCAAGGGCCTCATGTCTCTTTGTCTGACCTTTTAAATGCAGTGTTTGTGTTTGATGTGTGCAGCAAGAGTGACAGTATGAATGCATTTGTGTGTGCTGCTGATGGTGATGGCGGTGGTGGTGGGGTGGGGGTGGGGGGTTGAGGGGGGGGGTTTCCCATGTGCTAATTATTGGCCATGGCAGTATTGAGCTACTTTCTCGTTGGTGGGTATCAGTGCATCCCCCTCAGCGTCTGTTACCGTAATTAAGACCAGCCGCCCCGCTGCAGTGTGCTTACATTAGCCGATTCAAGCCTTCCCACGAGGCCGTGTGTGTTGGCATTCTTATTCTTATAGACCAAAAAGAAACAGAGCCAGCACCTGCTGCAGAAAAGCCCCCTGGGTGTTTACTTAACTGCTGATTATATATGTTAATGGCTGCAAACGTTGAGAAGTCTGAGTCAAGTTGTTTTTATTCGGGAGGGGTGGGGGCGGGGTTTCCATAGCTTTTACCCATACTGGTCATTAGTTACAAAGTAGAACAATGCGTACGTGTATTTGCAGCAGAAACGAAAGTCTTTGGGTCAAAGTTTTTTAATAACGCACAGCAAATCTCATAACCTGGTCAAAATATCTTAGTGTTGCACATTTTATTAAAAGTGAACCTAAATGTTCAGAGGTTGCCTTGTTCATATGGGCACATTTGGACCCTTTTAAATATAAATATGAGCCTTTATTGGTTAAAAAAAAGTCAAAAATAACTCAAAGCGTATCCCACATTTCATTTATGATGTATGTTATTATTACCACCCTTTTTAAGGAATAGAAAAATCCAAATGAACAGTTTAAAGACCATTATCACTGGGTGTATGTATGCTCTTCTTTCCACGTCCGTAAACCTTTTATATACAGTACGCGTCTGATTCTTCGTTTGTGTTCATTTCATGTATATAATGCATGAGTAAACGGTATGTATGTCATACGGTTGAAAGCTGGACAAACGTTCCCAGTTGTCAGCTTCCTGAGGTATGTCCTGTGCAAACACAAACAGCCACGATATAAGTTCCTTGCCAGGAATTTAACTCTCTTTCCGTCAGTTGTATTCACTAAATACCCTTTATAAGTAATATCTGCCTGATCTTCGTTCCGTGTTTGTGGCCCAAATAAACAAGCTTCTTCATAATGTTCATAGATTGCAAAGGGTGTGAAACAAGTGAAAAATATGAGAAAAAGCATTTTTGAGCATTTGTGTCTTTTATGAATTCATTAGCATCCCCTGATTTAAACTGTGAGAGCTTTCCACTTGACAAAGGCAGGGCTGATAAATCCTTATGATCCTAAATTTGCTTTCTTTCCCCAGCTGTGACTGCCTCGCCTTGTCCCTTGTCTGTCAAGAGCATGTGTTTATTATGTGTGACATATTTAGCAGGCAGATATAATTGCCTTGTGCAAGGCTGTAATCGCTGCGTCCAATTCAGTCAGAACAGACTGTGAGAGCCCGCAGAGCCACCGAGGCAATCAAACCGTGGCTCATTCTTCCTCTTTGAGAACTAATGATGAGCTCCCTGATCATCTACAATGGGCAGGGAGCGAAGTGTGACAGAAAGTACAGTAGTAAGCTATGGTTACTGTACTGTCTCTGGTGTTATCACTGATTGAAGTTGCAGGAGAAGTAGTAAAGAGAGGAAAATGGAAAATATTTACAATAAAAATAATAGCAGAGGAACAGACTACACATAGACGTCAAAGAAAACAGAATGCAGGAGAATTCCAGGAGGCTTGTGGGTTGAGAGAAGGGAAGGAAAGCAAGAGAAAGAGGCCCTCTCTTTGTGTTTTCAACCTATTTAGTCTGTAGCTGGCCACGAGCCAAACCAATGAGTGATGTCGCTAAGAAAAACAAACAGAGGAAAGAAAAGTAAGATTTTGGAAATTATGACATACAGTAAATGGTGTTGTGTTATTGAGGACTTTGTCCACCTCTTAACTAGGCTTCAGCAAGCTCATAGCAGCTCAGTAGGCTTGTTAACACAGGAAAGGGAAACTTGAGCAGATCTTTTTATAGAATTGTTAATAACACAGTAGACAGTAGTGAAAAACCGTATCCCAAAGCAGCTCTTACGGGCACAACCCACATCAACCAAACAATTATATATGTACGTGTATACATATGTGTCCATGTTGCTGTAGCAGCTATTGGAAGTAACATGTAGTTGAAGTCTTGTAAAGGTTCCAACAGATATCCTCCATTATTGTTCTATTTCTTAAAGATATGCAGTTGGATAATAAGTACTGACACATGTAAGCAGCATTTTAATGTCAAAGATGACTGAAGATGACCGTTCTAAAATGTATAAATACACACAGGTGAATGACAAAAGTGTGTAGCTCGATTTTTTTCAGGCCATCAACCAACAATTCAACCGAAGTTGTTAAGAACTGAAGGGATGGTTCGGTTTTCATTTTCAGTTTTCAAACTTAGAGTTCTGTTTGTGAAAATAAATACGTTATGTTATTTTAACTTTAGTCAGGAACCCTCAGCATGTATTTTAACCACACGGGATGCTCCTTAAGGGTCAGTTTTCATCTTAAAGAGCAGTTTGATACATCAATAGAGCTCTCTCAATGTCTAAATGAAGTGTTGCTATAAGGGACTAAAAATGTATGACCTTTTTGGAAAGGTGAGTGAGAAAACATTATTTCTATTTAAGTAACTTTAACTTTCAATATCATCTGAGTAATATCAGTTGAGTAATATCAGTTCCGTTAGTAGGAGATTGCACATTTCTTTTACTGTAATATTTGAACTATTACAGGTAGAGCAAGGTCAGTAAGTGAGTAGAAGAAGTGGCAATTTTGATAATCAACAATAAGTGTTTGCAGCAGCTGAGCAAGGAAAGGGAATGAAACTGAGAGATGGTCATGTTTTATTAAGTCTGATAATGCAGTTTAATCTGTGGTTCTGGTTACACATTGCTTTGTTGGTAATTAGAGATCATGTCGTACGTCTGGCCTGATGAATAATTGCACTCCGCCCTAATCCCCTCCTATACGCCTTTCACCCACCACCTCCTAGTTTCTTTCCTTCCATCAGTCAAAAAAAAAAAAAATTCATGGAAGTAAACAAACATGGCAGACATATTTCAGAAACCTAGTCATCCGGAAGTTTTTACCTTGCTCTTAGATACTTGGAAATGTGCTTATGTGCTCAGAATTCAATAAGAGGAAGTCAACAGTGGAGCACTTTGTGGTTTGCTTTGTGGAACTTGTTAGATGAATGACTAATGCCTCCTGGCAAGTGCCCCTGGTTTACTATTACCAAAACAATGGCACTCGATACAGAGCAGGGTAGCCTTGGTTTTCACACAGCCAGGAGCTCAGGCTGCTGTTTTCTTTTGAATCCTAAATGCTGTCTGCCCATTCATGCAACATCCCTGAACGCAGGAACGCACAAAAAGGAAATTCTCAACTGACACAAACACTTGTTGGAGAAAACAAGTGTCTTTCATTGCCGGTGGTCCCCATTTCTGGATCTATCTTCATTTACCCTTCAGTCAGACGCCGAGTCTTAGCTCACTGACAAATTTCCTGAAAAGTCTTAAGAGTTCAGTTCGAAGGTGATGCAACCTGGTAGAAAATTTAAAGCAAAAGAGATCAGACTAACTGTAAACTGTACAGTGAAGAGACTATTTGAAAAGCAGGTTTAAGCTGTAGCTCTGAGGTGAATTCATGCAGTGTTTCTTAGACAACTTGTGTCACACATTGTGGTTCGAGCAAGAAATCCCCACTGCAGTTTTTTAACAGCTTCTACCCAAAGGCAGTCATGGCTTTTAGTGCTATGAAAGTGAATAGACTTTTCTAACCCCATTGTGCAATTTTTCCTTTTTTTTTATTGTCCTTAATTTGTATGTTCTTAATTGTATGTATACCTCATTGAGTCAACAAGCACCTTTAATTTTCGTACCTTTGGAAAAAGTGGCATCTTATCTTATCTAAGAGCAAAATAAACCGATGATCAAAGCCACATGAACAGAATACATTTATCTCCAATCTATCAGACATTGTGCAGCCATGTGAGAAAATAGTACACCTTCTTTCAATTGTACGGTTTGGCAGTTTGCTGGTGTTGAGCGTTTGTGTGTTATGACAATGCCAAGGAGGAAAGGCATCTTAGAGAGGCAGCTGCTGCTTCCCATCAGGGTAATAAGGCCGTTTCCAAGCAATTTGGAGCCTGTCTTTCCACAGTGAGAAATAATCAATCACAACTGAAAACCATTTAAGACTTTTGCTAATCTTCCCAGAGGTGGACATCCTGCCAAGATCATCCCAAGATAATACTTTGAGAAATTGCAAAAATAAAAAAAAACAAAACTCAAGATCTACATCTCAGACTCCACAGGCCTCAATTATAGTGTTAAATGCTAAAATTCATACAAGTACTATTTGAAAACAGCTGCATGGTTTGTTTGCAAGGATTGCCAAGATAAAGCCCTTGGTCTCTAAATAAACATGGGTGCAAGTTGAATTTGAACTGGGACAACATCCTTTGAACATAACTGAAACCAAAGTGGGGATCTTTCATTATAATTAAAAAATAAAAAAAAATAAAGAAAGAAAGAAATCTAATACCAGCTGTGAAGCACAGTGGTGGAGGAGTGATGATTTGGGCTCTTTTAGGAGCCAAACCTGAGGTCATCTGTCTGACAGCTAAAGCTGGACTGAAATTGGGTCACATATCACAATAATAATCTAGGTGAATAATGTTGCTATATACAAAATGATTGCTTCAACTGAACTATTTAAACTATTTAATAATGTGGTGTACATAGTTTATCAACACCGTGCTTTTTCCTTTTGGTTTAGTTTTGTTAAAAAAAAACAATTACCCTGTATTTTAATGTGTTGTTTTTAATCTGACGTTGCATTTATCTCTTCTTAAAGAAGCAAGGATCAAATAAGCCCTGGAATAAGGGTGTACTTTCCTATTTTACTTGGCTGTAACACATTTTACTGCATCCAGTCTTTCAGTGTACCTCATCCAACAGTGTGCACTCAGTGAGTCATGGACCAAATTGTATTAGCAAGCTCTTATCACTCTTGAGTGCTCATGATAACAGTTTTGTCATAGACACCAGCCACAAATAATAACAACTTACTTAGTAAAGTGCTGTTACCCACATACATGCCGAAGTCATTAGCAGATTCTCCACAGCCACTGTAGGAGGACTTACATATTATCACTTATTCAGGCACGGTATTTCCTAAGTAAATGTGCTCATTCTGCTTTCATTTAGGAAAGGCATTTTAAAACATCTAATATACCATCAGGCACTGAGCACATTTGCATAAACATATCTTAAAATGCAAAACCGAGCCATATCTAAAGTGTGGTTATTTGCTTTTCCAGAGCTGAGGTAGCTAATGGCTAGCTGTGGCTGCTGATCTCAGGCTGTATGTAATGTTGATGTCTTTTTTTATGTAGCAGAGGCAAAAAAAGAAAAAAAGAAGTAAGAATACTGTTAAATTCATACACAGGGTGTAAATGGGATTAAACTTGCTCTGCGTTTGAGGAGTTTTGACCTTTATGCTTTTACCACCATGGTTTTTAGTCATTTGTGCCAGTCACTAAAACCTTGAGAGGATACAAAGAATGCTTAATTTTAAATTGAATAACATCAAAAGCTGGCTTTTTTGGGAGGCTGTGCAATATGGCATGATTTTGTATCCTGTATCCTGTATCCTGTATCCCTCAGTGGGTGTTTGAAAATCCCTTGTGGTACTACACAATTTGAACTGTGCTTTACAGGTTAATTACTAAATGTACCTATCAATGAATTATCTATTTGCATTGTACATTAGCATAACACACTGACCTGCAGAAGAAGAAGAAGAAAAAACCGGCAACTCAGCCAGTTAGCAAACCAACTAAGTCATCAGTAGACATTGTCCAAATGACCGAGGATGGCCAGCTATATCCGTTCACTTTGGAAAAATTATCTCTTGTGAAATTCATTCGATACCCCTCCCATTCACATCCAGTACTTTATGCGATAACTCATACAGGAACGTCCAAGAGCCAGGGCTCAGAACAGCCAAGATAACGACAAACACTTTGTATCGACAAATTTCTATTGCAAAAACGACAGCAGGTATTCACTAGCGGTCATACTTGACTCCAGACCATTTTGGATGTCTTCTGTTGTTACTAGTCCAGTTGTTGCTCTGCCTAGGTCATGTGCTCAGTTTTTATGTTGGTTGTATGCCTGTTCAGTGATGAATTCTTTGTTTCAAAGAGGAGAAGAGTTAAGTTGGCTGGCATGGCTTCAAATGGTCAGGCTAACAAGTTAGTTTTCTGATCTGCACATGGAAATCAAAAGGTTGGTTTCTGTGCTGCAGTTGTTGTACTGTAATGTTGAAACTAAAATCACTTTCATTGTACCTTGGCTGAATTGCAGTCCTGTTATTTTCTGTCCTTGTTAGAAGTGAGTTCAAACTTCATCCAGAAAGACCGCGCACGATTGGATGGAGACAGTAAGAGAAGGGAAAAAAGCAAACTCGTTAAGTTAAGACACTTCAGAAATATTTTGAACCTCCCTGGACCACACTCAGGGTCATATATACTCTCTCAATTTTACACCTCTAAATGTCCCACCATTTCACACAAATATACACACACACTCACACACAGACATTTCCCACATAGCTCCAAGGCATTTCATTTCCTCTCCTCCTATGACAACATCACAATATAATGGGACATGGTGTCACGTGACAAGACTAAGTACATGGGGCAATCAGATCGCTCTTTCTATCTCTCTAGCGTGAAGGGCAGAACGGTCAGTTGTTACATAAACGAGGGTTGGGTCTATTACAGAAAAAAGCTTTGTGTCCTTGTCATAAGCAGAGTGATGAAGTACACGCAAAAGAAAAAGGTTTGTTGTCCATTTTTTCTTTAGGATTTGAGGTAAAGACTTTGCTTTATGGGCATTTGTTCATTGATATGTATTTTACGTCAGATTAATCTAAGGGATTTTAAATAGAAATGCATTTGTTGGCATCTTAACAAGCTGACCAGTATAGATTTAGAACTTTCCTTTGTTTTGATGAACATATACGTGAATAAAGTAACTAGAAAGTGGAAACAGATTAAACAGATTCAGGCAAATTTGCTGGTTTACATCAGTGTCCTGTTGAATTCTCTTTGAAGTTAATGAATATATGCACAACTAATATTCTTGTCAAATATGTACACCTCCCCATGGGATCATTTAAAACTCAAGTGAGATGTGCTAAATGTCCAAAGAGATGCTGTTCCCATTGAAAGCTTAACGTGCACATTAAACTAATCTCCTAAAAGATACCCAAAACAAGCAAGAGCTCTCCAACCTCACACGCTGTCTCACGTCCAACACATCTGTCTCTGTGTTTACTTTTGTTCGTGTGTGTATATATGGGGCTGTTTAATTCAGCAGTTATGTTTTTGCATCGACACAACCTCAATGTGGTTGACACTTGTTCGAGATATCCACTGAAGACTCCGTCAACAAGCCACTGCGCGCTTTTCACATTCTGTTTTCAAAAGTACCTGTAATTAAGTCATCTTGGAGCCTTGAGAGTGTGACTTCAGTGCACTGAGCTGAGACCAATCTGCCACTAATTGTGCCGAGTCTTAATTTCTAATGGAATAAGGGCCAGAGGGAATGCTGCTTAATGAGCTGCAGTTACTGATGTTTGAGTGTGTGTGTGTGTGTGTGTGTGTGTGTGTGTGTGTGTGTGTGTGTGTGTGTGTGTGTGTGTGTGTGTGTGTGTCTGTGTGCAAGCTCTTTTATCTCTTTACTGTAACTGTTATTGCCCTGGTGAATAGAGAAAAACAAGTGTGAATTAAGCAGGATGTTTCTGATTTTGTTATCTAATTTCTGTTCTGCAGAGCATTCAGACCATTTGTCTTTCCATTGTGTATACGTAATGAAAGGTACTGTAAACCCATGTTAAAATAAGAGACAGAAGTAAGCCTATTAGAGATACCAACTCCCTTTTTTATGGCCTTTATTTTGAAAGTGGCTAGACAGGAAACTTGGGTAAAGAGAGAGGGGAAGACATGCAGTAAAAAGCTACAGACCTGGAGTTGAACCTGTGCTGCCTGCCCGAGGGTGATGGCCCCTGGTGCTCCTGCTCAACCAGCTGAGCTGTCCGGGGCCCCGTACCAACTCTTGGCTCAAGATTTTATGGCTCAAGATTTTAAGCAAAATGTTTAGAGAAAAAAATACATTTTTCGACAAATTTTGGTTACCGGAAAACAATCAATCGTTTGCCAGTTGCCGCATGTAAATGTTTCAGATGTGGCTTGCAAGTTTCACCAATAGGTTACAGACCCAGAAACCTGGGTGCTTTGACTCAGGAAAGTGAGCAGACTGTAGTTGAACTTTGGCAAGAAAACTGATGCTCCTTTGATGTTAAGAACCAACAATAGCATGACAAACTTAAGAGAAAGCCCTCTGAGAAACTGCCAGCTCTCTTTAACAACCAGGTGCAACAAAAACAAGCGGATTTACTAGAATCTACTTATATCACTCTGGCAGGATGACTTACAAGGCAGCTGTAACTGTTTGATAAGTACAGGACAGATGAATTTGGGGTTAAGTTCTGTGGAAAATCTTGCAGTTGAGCAACCCTTGTCACCATTAAGTCACAGTGTGAACACACTTTGACTTAAAAGCTCCGGATCACAATATCCAATGACACTGATGATATTTTAGTTTGAACCTAACATGCAAACGAGTGTCCTCTCTTTCAACTGCGACAGTGGAAACCCTTACAAAAGTGAGAAGTGCTTTTGCCCCTCGGCACTCATGTTATTGCTCAGAAAGCGTGTTTGTAGACTGGGACTGGAAAGGTTGTTTACATTTCCTTGGGAGTGTTTGTGTCATGATTTAGATTCCAGGCATTTCAACATCCAAATAAATCAGTTTGGACTGCTAAGGACAAGTAAACCTCCAGAAGATGAAATGGCCCAGCTGTGTTTGAAACTTTTTTTTAATTGTAGTTTTATCTCTAAAAGCTTAAGCAAATCGGTTTTAATTTCAATGTTCCGAAAACATTTTTACTTATTTTTGATTTACAGCATATGATTGCATGATATGAAAGCATGTGTTTTATTTGGACAATTTTACATAGACTTTTGTTAATATTACATGATTTTAATGACAGTATGAAGACACAGGTATATGCATGCACACACACACACACACACACACACACGCACGCACGCACGCACGCACGCACGCACGCACGCACGCACGCACGCACGCACGCACGCACACACACACACACACACACACTCACACAGCAGTCCACTGTCTTATAGGATGTTACACAAGAAAAAGAAAAAGACAAAGACAAAAACCTGGCACTAATAAGATTTGTTTTGTAAAAAAAACCAACTAAAAACCTTTATGAGCGCCTTGAAGACACATGCTTACACGATGCTTTCAAACACTTTGGTGACTTCATTGTAATTTTTCTACCTTATCGCTCTTGAGTAGGGTTTGCTTTTACAACTGACTCAAGGCCCTTCCTCTTATTGTTTCAATATGTCAGAGCATTGTTTGAATGAGGTCAACCATTACCGATCAGGCCCGGGGCCAGCTTGACTTCAGCTGATTTAACTGAATATACGGCCTGAGTCAAACTCAAACAAGCAGCGACTGCTTTGCCTTGACAGCCTCATTACTCCACATTAAGAACTCATTCCACAATGCATTGTGACTTTGAACCTGACAAATGCTGAAAAGGGATGAAATCAAATAAGTGAATACATTTTGGAAGAGAAGTTCTACTCGTGAAATTCTCTGCCTTAAATACCACAGTACTGTACATAATCTCGAGTGTGGGGGCTGTTGTTTTGTATAAGTTAATGCGAATGCCTCCTGGGTTCAAATGTTCCCATGTTTGCAATCTGCAGTAATGGAATGATGTTCACTGCTGTTTTCCCTCTTTAAATGATTTTTTTCTCAAAGCCTTATGACTTCAACCTGTCTTGTCACTCAAGACGGAGACATTGCTGAGCTTGGGGAAAAATATGCGAAGTTAAAGTTTGACTGCGGATTTTACTTGTAGCTGTGAACAGAACAAATAATGATGCCTTTATCATGGTGCAACAAACAAAGGAGGCTTTCTCGTGGCATACCAGTATATGCGGTATCAGGCAGTATAATGATATGCATTATGCATAAAACACACACAATCAACACACAGCAGTTATGGCATCACTACATTGGGCTAGTAGCATTTTAACATTTCATCAGCTCAGACCTTGACTAAACGTCTTAATTCAGCATGCATTCTTTGAGTGCAATTGGCAACTTGGTCAGAGCTTGTGGTGAAGGGGGGAAAAAAAGGAAGAAAGGATGGCAGGCTCAATGTGCCAGGGCCTCCCTCCACAATAGGGAAGGAAATGTTGAAGCAGCACGGGGCTGTGGAGTGGAGATATGGCAATGTTTGCTTAAGGCTAGGTATCAGGCACAAAACCAAACATGGTTGCCTTTAATGAGTCTGTTTGCCTGCCAAAGGTAAAGACAGCTGTTGTCTTTCGCCACAATGGGAGCAGGCCTCAGTGCCATGGAGCACAGAGCAGCACTCTCCGTCCCCATAGAAACGCTCACCTTGTGTGTACTCAAGAGGGAACTTATTAAGTCTTCGCTACAGATAAATGGTGAGTAAAATGTAAATCGTGGGGCACTTTCATGAGGTCTGACTGTGAAATGAAAAGGTTTATTATGTCTCTAGAGTGTTAAAGCGAAATCGCTTGTGGGAGAGTGACACGGCTGTGCTCTGAGGTTATAGATATCACTCATAACATTAGCGAGTGAGAGTTGAGAAACTACTGCTTTCCCTGTTTGAATAAGCAGAACTTGTGATTGGACCGTGTCAGAGACCTCGCTGGAGAAATCTTATAAATAATCTCTTGGTGTGAGAGTAACAAGCACAAGGACTCAGATAGAGTTGGGGGTTGGGGCTGGGGCTGGGGGGTTCGAGAGGGGGTTGTGAAACCCCAAAAACCACCCTTCTTCACTCTGAGAAAGATTAATACAGCCTAGCTCTACCTGTGTAACCAAATTAGCACTGACAGTTTGCGTTAGTCCTGAGCTAATTTTAGACCTAAGAATATGCGAGCTGACTGCACAAGCGTTTTGTTCAGAAGAGAGGAGAAGCTGCAAACATTAAAGGTTCAACCGTCAGTTGCATCAGGGTTGCCTCTGTCGAAGTAAAGCTCTCCCAGCCCCCACCGTTTTCCTGGCATTGTTTACAGTACATTTTGAGCTAATGAATGGAAGACATTTTTTTCCATTATTATTCTGGCCTTTGACTAAAGGAATGGCCGTGTCACAAGTAAATATGAACAGTTCAGCATGTTGTTAAGTGTTCTGGGTAGTCATGATGTTTTGCTTTGTAAATGAGAAATATAGCAAATATCTCACAGTTTTCTTGTTTTCTTGATTGATTCAGTTTTTGCCATTAAAAAATTCAGGATTCAGCACATTATTGTTTAAATTCAGCTGTGTAAGTATAGTTTCAGCAAAGTCTTTCCAGCTAAAAGACACATAAAGGGCTCGTGGGACATTTTTCTTTCAGGTTCACACCAAAGGTTGCTGCGTGTGCACTCTTGCCTTGTTAGGAACTCGCTAACACATTAGCTTGTGGTTTCTAAGCAAGTGAACCTGAAAGATACACTTCCTGTTAGACTATTGCAAAGAGTGCCACATAAGCTAACCATCGTCAGTGGGCTGAGAAATGTCCCTGACCACATGTCTGATGCATCAAGACCCACATTGTGACTAGTGATGAGACTGGCATTTGCTGCCCTACATCTCTGTCTTAATGTCACATCTTACCTGTCACGTCTGACTCTTCAACTTTGGACTCATCGCACAGCTTTATTATTTCTAGCCAAGAAACTACGCGGAAAAAAATTTATGTATTTTTTTCACAAGAGTGACTGATAAGCAGTGCATTTGAAAACTGTTCTGGTATCAGCACACTTTTTTCATGGTTGTTATTTTAATCAAGAGTTTTAGTTTTGTGTTGCAAACACGTGTCTTTTTGCACGTCTTCGTGGTTGTAATCTCATCACCATCTCAGCCCTTCCACTGCTTGTATGCGGTGGTGTTGCTCAGTTGAACTGAAGGTCCAGTCTTTCAGATGATGTTTTTGAGTGGTTCCCCGAGGACGGAGCAGGGGGAAATGGCTGAACACATCAGACACATTTGTCTTCTCTGCTTAGTTTATTTGCAGGGGGAGGATGGAGATACCCATTTCCTCTGTCTAATGTGTTTGCTTTACACCCTATGCCAAGTGTCAACATTCAGCCTCTTGACAGTCATTTGTCATTTGGAGCAAGTGACCAGGTTGGATAAGCCGAGGCATCGCACTGTTTCTCAATTTTCCTTTTTTCATCAGCCACTTGTTTTTGTTGAGATGGCAAACTTCTAACAAGTTTAAGGTTAAAAGTGCTCTCATCAGAGATTATTACTTAATAACCTTGGCTGGGTGTTGATTGGGAATAAAAAGGCAATTATCTTAATAGGATATGGGGCATAATGACAGAATTAAATGAGTGTGACAGGCACACAATAGGCCCGCTTTGTCATCGCCTTAGCCCAGCACGCTTATTAGAATTAATCTGGCCTGATTAAATATGCAAATGGATTAAAATCATTGATGGAGTTTACATGTTTTTATAACGTTTAACTGATTTAATTACATGGAAAATGAAATGGTGGAATGTGCAATTGATGTGTGTGTTTTTTTTTTTTTTTGTTCTCACCCTCCTGCTTATTGCCACAGAGAAATGATTATTCTCTCTTGCCAGGAAGGGAAGGTAATGAGATTAGTGCCTTCCCTTTATCTGTTTCTCTCCCCATCTCTGGCTTTCAGGAGCTGATGGTTTAGTTCATCGAACCAAGAAGAGAAGCATTATTGTTATCACTGAAAACATTTTATCTTGGTGTAAGAAGCACCTACTGTTTTGTGTAGGCTGAGGGCTCCACAATATTTAAAGCATTTCCTCCTACAGTGCATCATTTTAAAGGACCAATGTGTGATTTATAGCCAGACAATCATGCACATTCTGTTTTTCTTTTGTTTTTTTTTCTGCTGTAGAAGATGTATCAGAGGCCTTAACAGACAGATTGAACTGTCTAAGGTGAAATGACTTTATGCACACCCCGCACCAAGTTGTCATGGAAGATGACTAGCTTTGACATTCCGGGTTTGACTGTACGGCAGTAGCAAATGTAAATTTATCGCTAAACCTGTGCACGTGACAATTTTCCTTGAACTTCTGCACTGTTGTGCATCTTGCTGCAAACTGAAGATAAAGATCACTCTGTGTACAGTTGCTCAGCGTAGTGCACACTATGACCCTGTTTGAGTGAGAGAAGCCAGCTCCTGGTTCCTGCGTTTATGCAATCAAAGGCTTCAAGAGTATGTGCGCTTATGAGCTTTATTACAAGTGCAGACTAACTGTTTGGCTTACTTGTGGCATGCTTGGTGTTTTTGCACTTTTCACTCGCGGTCGTAAAAACCTGCTAACATATTGTGGACATCCTTTAGAGGAAGGAAATTGATTTTGCTGGTTTGTTTGTTCTAAACCAACATGCAACATGCATTTGAGTCTTTTTCAATTTCTTTTTAATGTATTATTCAAGTTTATTCCTTTACTGGTCATTTTATTGCCATATTAAGATGAATTTATGGTTGATATGACATTACATCTGTGCCAGAAGAGTTTTATCTCAGCCCATATTATGATTTCCTTCCAATCGTAAATTGTTGACACCGTGCAAGTAAATGTTTTTTAAGGGACTAGAATATTTCAAGGTTTGAGTCGCATAAATGGGCTTAATGCTGTGGTTTGACGCTGATCTGTTGTGTCTACGCCACCGTTACCCACCCACTTTGCTGTACAACATTGTGAGCTCTGCAGCCATTCAGTCGTAATGTAGAGATGTCAACGCCGGGCTGGAAAGGGGCTCGGGAATTGCTGTGAGAAATTCTTCTCCGAGGCAAGAAGATATAAAGACCTAAAACTTTGTGTTGACAGAACGGGATCAATTCCGACCGTGTGTCCGAACATCAACTCAATGTGTTGAAATGGAAAGTATGCTATCGATCTGCGTGCATTAGAGTTCTACAGTAACATAAGTAGCGAGCGGCAGAACAAAAGAGGCACTGTGTGTCACACGAAAGGAGACGTGCAGCACAAAGGGGGACAGCTAACTTCATGCAGTCTGTTACAATTTCTTTATTTAACATTTCGAGTCCAGTAGTGTATTTGTGTTTCATAAAGGAATTCTACTCACTCACTTGCATCTGGAGTTGATTCTGGACAGTTTGAACTGTAAAGACCTAATTGCCCTGCAGAAAGAAAGGTCGTTATAGTGGGTTATAGTAAAGTTCTGCAAAAAAAGATGATATGGGTTTGACTTTAAAAATAAGACAGCCACTAAAGCCTGCTGTAATAGAGGCCAGACGACACAGCAACATCCTAGAAATAAAGTTACTCAATTATATGCCCATGAGCTGCTCTCACTAACAACTGGATTTTCTTATTATGTTAGAAGGCACATATCCTGAACTGATATTTCTATTCTTTCAAGTAATTCTTTGCCTCGGGGGACAATACACAATTACTACATTTTGCCACACAGTATATCACATTCTGCACATTTCAGCGAAGGAGAAGGCATATAGCATCATGGCAGGCGTGCTTTGGAGAATGGGGGTGAAAGAGGGGTTAATTTGAAAGTGTATCATCTTCCAAAAGGTAAAAAAAAAAATTCTAATCATGGTGTTTTAGCCCCAAACTTCTGCTTTGCACAGTCGACCTAGCAAACCATAGAGGGAGCCACACTGCCTCAGATATGAAGACAAGGATCTGTGACCACATCTGAGAGGAGACAGAGAAGCAGTTAGGCAAACCGTGTCAGGGCATTTTCAGTAACTGCACTGTTCAACTGTACCTACACACTGATGACAGGAAACACGGTGGTGACAAGAAAAACCATGAGATGCCACGCGGAGGGGTAAAAATAGGCCACTTGGCACGAGAGACGGTAAAAGAGGGGGAGGAGAAGACTCAGAAAGAGAGGAAAATTGGTGCACAAAGCCTACTTGTAGGGACTTTTTTTGTAAGAAACCTCACTGTTTGGTAAGTTGTTAGATAAATCCCACTTTTACTTGTCAGACAGAGGTAGAAGAAAAAAAAAGAGTATGTTTCGTTCTCATTAAACAGTTAACGAAAAGTGAACACCCCCACCCCTTCAGAGTTTATAGTCTTCTTCACCTCCTACATCCTCACAGTCAGAAAAGCTCCCCTTTTTAACCCATCACACGTAAAGGGCGGCACACCTCTCACTTCTTAACAGTGTCGGTCATATTCTTTCTAAACGCTGGCCGAGGAAAAACCCACTTCTGTAGCTGGTAGCTCTGATCGATTGTAGGTTAGGCTACAGTGAAGAGGAGGTTGGAAACATTGTAGCAGACTGCTGCAGGGCTGCACACTGGACATGGCCTGTGATAAGGTCACCACCATGCAGATTTGAGTTCAATGATTCCATAAAAGAACTTGAACTGCAGCTGGAGAGTGGAGTTATCCAAGTCTGGCGCTTTTTTTTAGCAGTTTTGAAGAAAACAATCCAGATTTGCGAAAGCATTTGACAGGTTCTTCCTTTGGCTCAGACCCACCTTTTCACCAAGTAGGGATGGGCGGTATGGACTAAAAACTTTATCACGATAATTTCTGGCATTTATCCCGATAACGGTAAAAATGACGATAAAAAAAATACCAATTCAACTCCACCTTTGTAACTATAAATCTATCACCACATTCAGTCTTTGGAGCCAAATCACTGCTCTAAAAGATACTAAATGCTACTAAACATCATCAATGGGAATTTATCGTTTTTTCTTTCTTTCTTTCTTTCTTTCTTTCTTTCTTTCTTTCTTTCTTTCTTTCTTTCTTTCTTTCAGGCTCATTTCCTTCCTTCCTTCCTTCCTTCCTTCCTTCCTTCCTTCCTTCCTTCCTTCCTTCCTTCCTTCCTTCCTTCCTTCCTTCCTTCCTTCCTTCCTTCCTTCCTTCCTTCCTTCCTTCCTTCCTTCCTTCCTTCCTTCACGTACGTTGTGCGTCGATTTAACGCAGAAACATAAATCAGTTTTACACAAAAACGTCATCAACGGGAATTTATCGTTTTTACCGCTAGATGACAAATTCTTACCGTGGGGAATTTTTTTGACAGTATATCGTGAACGGTAAAATATCGCCCATTCCTATCACCAAGTCATAAAATTTAACCTAATAGTTTTTCCTTGAGCTTTTCTGACAATCTAGACAACCATCTTGCAACTGAACTCAACATTAATTTACACAATTGTCAAGCTTTTACAATTGCAAGTTGAACAGTTGAGACCTCAGCATGAAACGTGACTATATACCACCCAGGCTGTACCCATATGGTACCATATTCACCGTTGGATCCCATCACAGGGGGTTGAGCCTTAAATTGGCTTCAAGAAACTTAGAAAACATATATTAGGATGGCTAGCATCAACAGGAAGAATTTCAGTATTTACGCAGCACTTCCACATTTCTTTAGATACTTTTATTGTGGAAAGAACTCCAGCGTAGTGGACCTGAGTGACTGGAGACAACCTTACATGTGCCCATGTGGTCCAAATAATCAAATAACCCACCCGTAGTATCTTATATACAGTAGGAGCACGTGAGAGATGTGCGACGGTCAAGTCAGCGTTGTTGAACACGACACAACGTCACACATAACGATCATGCCGTAACCCTCAGTCAGTCAGAGTCCGTTCTTGGCCCTAGAGGAATGAAAACCGATGTGCAGTCATGCCTGCTCCTCCTCTACATATCTGCTCATTCATCTGGGCTGCTCATTAAAGGGTAATTACCTGTAATTAGTGAATCATGTTGCTTTAATGAAGATGTTGAAAGCTGTTGCAGCCAGAAGGGCTGGCCCTAATTCTGAGTGATGTTCAAGATTAGTGGCAGACAGGAAATCAATAAAGGCGGACGCTGTAATGAAATACTTGTTGTTGTTTTGTTTTTTTTGTTTTTTTTTTTGTCTATAAGCCTGTGTCATAGGTGGCTTATGTTATGTTTATATTTCACACTAATTTTCAATTCCAGAGCCTTCAACACCTGGCTCTGGAGGGCAAGTACGTGTTACCGTATCACAGTGGGCTAATAAGCATGATGATGATGAAGCTGTGTGTGTCTAAGTACGTCTGTGTGAGTGTGTGTGTGTGCGTGTGTGTGTGTGTGTGTGTGTGTGTGTGTGTGTGTTCCCTGGCGGCATGGTGAGTGTTTAATCTGGCCCGGTGGCGTGCCGTTGGCCCGGCTAATCACAGTGTGTCTGTAGGAGTGTGCTGAGCCAGGGGAGCACGCCGTCGCTAACAGCGCCTGACAGACTCATTAGAGAGACCTGGCACTGAGCTTCACAAGACACACACACACACACACGCACACAGACAAGAATACGCATTCAGACACTTTGAAACACACACTGTGGGAAAAGCCTTCACACTTTGGGATAAATTCACACACTTCTTTTTTTTCTGACCTCCTTACACTTTCATTCATGTAATTATCCGGTGACACTAGTATGTCTTTCTGTCTCTCACGCACACATACAAACAGACACACACACACACTGAGCTCTCCACGTGTGAAACAAGGCAGGCACTGACCCCTTGCAGTCGCAGCCCAAACACAGACAAGAGGGCATCTGGGAAAAGAGGCGGGAGGAGGAAGGGAGGGGGATTGGAGGGTGGGAAAAAAACAAAAAAACCAGCCGAGGCGAAGTGGAGGAGTGCAATGCAGATAAAGAAAGTGTTGGATGCAAGAGTGCTTTCTTCCATTGGATAGTGTAAATAGGCAAGTGGCCTTTTTAAAGGCGAGTTATCTGCAATCGGGAGATCCTGTCCAACCTTTTGAAAACCTTTAAAGTTTAAAAAAGAAATCAGTGTAAATTGCATTCACAGCTACTGTAAATGTGAGAAAGGTCAGCCGCCTTGCCGTGTGCAACACTTGCTTTTAAAAAGAAAAGAAAAAATAATAACTATTAATTTTATGAAGGATGACATTTAGCGAAGTTCGACAAACTGCTTTGGCAAATTACTTAAGACTTGCGCTCACAACGACGTTAATTTCTGCTCATCTGCCACAGAGCCAAGTGGAAACATTAGGTTTGGATGCATAACAGGTGAATGCAAAGCAGGTCAGTACTAGTCAAGTGTGGGCCTGCCAGCTGTTCCTTCCCTCTGCACGACGGTGCACAAGCACGCGCGCTAACATGAGCGCTCATGACTGCCACACAAGAAAAAGAGACTCACACAGCACATATTTACTTTACATACAAAAAACCAAGTTAAGAATTACATTTTTCCAATTATCATCAAATATCACAAAAAGATCTACAGCAGGAAGCTATCAACTACAGATAAAGCCAGTGAAGTTTACGAGAACCCTACCTGAACCACTAATGGCACAATAGCAGATATTGTGGAGGCCAATGGATTACTTTGAGAGCATCAATCTTGATTTCAGTGTTGGATTGGTCCTTTTTCTTTAACTAGAGACTGTGGTCTCAATATCACACAGTCATGAACTCATATTTTCTAAATTAGGTGATTATAATGAATGTGAAGGTGTCATATTGAGTCACGATGAACTGTTTGGGGAAATGTGGTCTCCACAGTGACATCATTTTGATGAACCTTGGGTTTTCTTAATAAAATATCATAAATACAGGCATTGCATAGTTGGTGCTTTTCTGTAATACTTTGTAATGGCAATCCAACATGTATTAACCTATAAACATACATTAAAAGAAAACATGTATATCACTTTAAACAAGTCCGAAGCGCTGCAGTCCCATGAATAAACAATAATCTAGATTTAAAATAACTCCAGGTCTGTTATGAACGGTAAGGACTGAAAACTTTCATTAAGGACTTAAACAACGTAAACTGAAGGAATTTTGAGTTAGAAGGGAATATGTCTTTACAGTAAAATGTTCATTAATACAGTAATGTCACATGATGAAATCCACCTGCACCAACATAAATGACTATTTTAAGTGATTTAACAAGAGAAAAGGGAGTTTTTGTACAGGCAGTGCTATCTGGAATGACACTTTTGAGTCTTGTCTAGAATAGCTGTTTATTTTGACGTAGGTGAGTGCGAACATTAATTGCCATTTGACTGTAACCAGATAATCCGTTCTCACTCAAAACTACTGATGCACATCTTTTTCACTCCTTACTGTCTAATAATAGACCTGTTTTAACACCGAAACGTTCCCTTAATGGACAGATACGCACAGCAGGGATGGGTTCATTTGATATGCGATTAGATGTTTGGAGGAATCTTACTAATTGTGTAATTAAATGAATAAATAAGAACCCTTTTCAAACATCCCTCCTCCTTGTTTTTACCTGTGTTGATTAGCTGAAGCACCAAGTTGTTGTTGAAGGGGGAAAAAAACAGTACTTACAACCATCAGCTGTGAAGGTGGAATCAGTGTTTTCTGCTAAAGTAAATATGTTTTTCTGAAGTTGAAAGCAGCCAAGCTGTGACTCTAGTACATTTAAACCTGTGCAAGTACATTCCTGACTGTTCAAGAGGCTTTAATACGCAGAAGGAGTATTTTTTAGCTGGTTCTTTTCACCTCGGATACGTTTCTTGCCGGGGCCAGCGGAACCTGTCCATTTATTACATTATTCAATCAAATTCATCAAAGCGGCCCTGTGTGGCGTGGACTTTTTCTACAGTGCCTGTGAGTAAAATAAAAAGATACGTGTTAAAATGTTTAAGAGACCACTGCATAGGACAAGTAATAGGTTTTGATTGTTGAGTTGCTTTCCAACGTCTTTAAGAGTCAATTACTTGGAGTTATAACAAGCAGATTAATCTGCAGTATTTTACAAATGATTCTGAGATTAAGATCAAGCGATAGCCACTCCATTTTCAGTTCACCGGCAATTCAGCTTTCTAACATTTTTCCGATTGATCGCATGCTGCTGATAGTCACAGGTTCATTTGATTTGTAGAGACATTATATTGAATTGTAGATGACGTTTTTTGTTTTGATTTGATGAGAGAAGTTGATTTGAAGTTGTTTTGTTTTAAGTGATATTGCATTTAAGATAGCTCCTCATAATACTCAAATAACCCAGAGGGTCATTTAACGCAGAAGATAGAATAAGAAAAGTAATGTAAACAAAACTAGAAGCAGGTTGCAGATGGTTGGAGATCTGTTTCTTTATGCGTGTGACATAGTCAGTAGCTTATATATCAATTTCATGTAATACCTTCCTTGTTGGGATTCGTAATCGAACATGGGTGGCAGTCAGGAGTAAGGAGGAAGTTTCCCTTCTAGGGCCTTGTGTCGCCTACAAGTAAAATAATACTCTTTACTCCCCCCCGCTACTGTACACAAAACTGGCCAAGTCCTTCTATGTTACCCTTCAGTACAATAACTGCTCTGCTTTCCTCCATCCTCCCTCTTCAGCACATGGCTCTGACATTGAGGGAATGTGATGTGATGTATTGTAGTGAATAATGTATTCTGCAAGGATTGTACGGAGTGCGTTGAGCAGATGGCAGCAGGTTGATCTCAATGTGTGTGTGTTTGTGTGCGTTTAATAATGACAGTTTGTATATATACCGTGTGTGTATGTGTATATATATATATATGTGTATATATATGTGTGTGTGCTCACCCAGGATGGGGGAAGGGAGAGAAGAGAGGAAGGTAAGTAGGGAGAGTGGGGGTTGGTTTTTATGTGTGTGTATGTGGGTCTCCTTTGTGAGATAAAACATGCAAATGGTGGATTATTTTAATGCATTTTTTTTTCTAGAGCCCCAAGCCGTAATCCCTAAAGCAGTTCAAATGAAAATACTTTTTTTTTCGTTTAAACTCACTTCCTCCCTCCTTCCCTCTCTCCTTTTTTCCTTTTTTACAACTACCAGCTGTCGAGGAATGGGATCATTTGCACTTTAATTTTACTCTGGTGTAGTTAAGGCATAGAGACTAATGATTACATCTGGATGGTGTGGACTTGACTAAAGCCAGTCAGGCCTAAACTGCTCTGTTATACAGTGGAAGCAGTGAAATATTCTTGATTGAGTGGTGATAAAAATGTCAAAACTTCAAAACAGAGCTAAATGTGCAGCACGTGACTCAGTGTGCACTACAGATGTAAAATATGTGCATTTATAAACACTTGCTCAAGCACACTCACATGCATGAATGTAAAAATCCGAGAGAACGAGGAACAAAATGTGGAACTGGTGCAAGCTGCTTGGCAGATGCCTGGCAACGATCCTGCAATACTACTACAGTACGCTTCTGAGGCTAGACACCAGGATAAGAGCAAACATGTTTTTATTGTATCCTCCCACAGCACAGATGAAAAAGCAGAGGAAAAGTCAAGGACCTTGTTATTGCCTTTTATCAATTAATCACTGTTGTCTGTGGCTGGATTTTCTTGAAATATTAAGGCAGGGTTGGCGCATTCGTAACAAGCAGCAGAAAGCCTGACATCTGTGTTTCTCTCATATAAGGAAAAGAGAGTATAATTGAGTAAATGTGTTTAAGTATTTGAGCGAGCTGATCCGGGCTCTCTGGGATGCTTGATATTGCAGAATATAGCCTGAGGCCATTCATTAGTGGTAAATAATTGAGAGGCTCGGATAGTGCTAAGGTGAAATGCCTGTTATTATTTCATAGAGTTTGTATTCTTAGGGCTCTTCAATTTAACAATATTAAAAATGCAGAGGCACCCCCCCCCCCCCCACAAATTACTCACTTGAAAGATTCACAATGGTTGCTAATGACCAGTCATCCATCTTTAATTTTTTAAGCTCTGTGAGAATGTTTTTTACTGTAAAAGTTATCAATACTGTTTCTGCTTTAGGTCTTTTATGAAGTCTGTTGCTTATTTCTCAGGATTTTGCCCATTTTATTTAAGTCAATTAAAGCTAACTGGCTACAATAGGATAGTGGAAACATGTGTTTATATGTATGTATGTATGTATGTAGTTCTGGCTGAATTTAGAAGTTTCTGATGTGAAATTCGCCAAGGCTTTCCTTTGAATCATATTTTTATACGTAATTATTTTTTGTTTGTGCATACCCCAAGCCGGGTTTTATCTCTCAAAAGTCGTTACCTTCACATGTGTTGGTTTTGTGGAGAGCCAACCAAAAGACCAACGCGGTTTCATGCAACATTTTAAATACCCGCTACCAAAGGACAACCAAGAAATTAACGACCCATCTGAAGGCGTAAATGACTCTTTGCGGTGGCCTGTCTTCTATAATAGTATCATACTGTTAACAAAGGGGTCTTTAATAACGTTGATAAGATATCTTTATATTAACTCACGTTGCTTTCATTAAAATCTTAGTACCTGTGGTTGGGCTGTTTATTTAACGTTTATAAGTAAATATAAACAGTTTTAGCTTCCGAGCTGTTGCTAAACATCAAGAACCTCCGCTAACTGCAGCACAGTAGAAAACAAACGCCATTGCTTTAACAGTAATCCAGAGTTTGACATTTAATTTGTACCTACTATATGCTTTTGTTACATTTCTCTTTTTCCAATCTGGTCCTAGATTAAAATTTAGTGCTTGAGATGTCCTTATATCAGTAAGGAACAAAGGATGTTTTGAGTTGTTTTGAATTAGCCAACAACATGGATGGTGCCATAATCATGGTAAACAACATTTTCAAATTTTAGCTCCTGATTTCTGTTGTTTGAGCTTCATTTGGAAACATGACTGGAACTTGTTTCATTAAAATACCACGTTTTGTCCTCCTGATAACATTCGCTTAGTAGATATTTGATGTAAATCACATTACATTGCTAAGATTGTTATGATCCCAGTATAATGTGAATGAAGACAGTGTAACTCCTACTCCTGACCCCTGATGAGTCTTTGGTCTCCTTGGCTCTTTTGCCATCGTTCAGACCCACATTCTCGCAGGGAATTTGGATGTAATATGCTTGTCAATGTGCGTCATGAGGTGGGCACGGGGAGGAGGCGTGTTTGGGGGCGGCGGGGATGTCAGCTCATTAACCTCCATTCTTCCCATAGCAGGGTGCTGTTCGCAGTCACTGTGTAAATCTCATGTCATTACTCCTCCCCCCTGCATGCGTTTTACTCGTAATGACCTAAGAGTGGAAAAAGGCTGAGTGAGGCGCAACGAGGGTGAAGTTCTTTGCAAATGCCCTGCTTGTAACCTGCAAAACTAAAGCCCCATCGTCTTGTTTCCTTCCCCCGCTTTTGTCTTCCCTTTCTCTTCCTCTGCCTCCTTTCTGTCTCTCTAACCACAGGCCTGGTACAGTGTGGGTGAACGAGGGGTTAGGCTCCACACCGCCTCCCCTTCAGGCATCACTCCATCTAGGAAAAGACTGCCCACTGCTGTGGTGAGCACCAGTAGCCAAGCCCCCCCATTTTGGAAACCTCTTCCCCTGTAACCATTGGATTTCTTATTCATTTATTTATCTTTTCAAACATTGACATTCAGTTACCTGGCACCAGAGGAATTTTAGAGGCTCTACACTATAACTATACCTCGTAGGCTAAAACTGCACACGGATCATTACCAGAGTAGCTTATACCTGAAATGTCCTAATTTTGAGTTTATTCCTAGAAGCAGGATGAACACTGCCAACTCACACTATTTACAGACTAAAGTAGTGTCTATTATCAGAGACATGATGCCTCCTTCCAGCAAGTGTAAAGTAGTGCATACAGTATATGAGGCATATGAGACAAATGTGGAGGCGTCTTCTACAAGTGCAACGTCAAAAGCGATCATTCAAAAAAATGTTATACTTTTAATGCTTAACCCATTAATGAACGACAGCATAAACATTAACTCAGTCATACACTTAAAACACAATCTCCCTGTTAACCCTGTCCTATGTGATCAATATAATAAAAGCCAGGACACCCAATTAACACTATTACTGTTAAATAACTTTTGAACTACACTGAGTTAACGTAACCGACTTTTTTTCATACATGTCCAGGTTATTGATCAGAGCTTTTTTTGTACAAATGTAGCATGGTCCATTTTATTGAGCATAAAAGATAGGGGTATGGTTTTCAGTTGCCTCGGTGTAAAAGCTAGTGGTTTAAACTATCCATTATACTGGTTTAACTGCTGCGTCTTTCTCCGTTGTTCCTCTCCAAGAACTGCAATCATAGATTTTATAATCTTTACTTTCCTTCATGTAGTTCTTGGAAAAAAAAATGAGAAGTGGCAAAAATAGAAATCACCAGAGTTAAAAAAAAAAGAAAAATATAAATCCATATAGACCAAGAAAACTCATAAAAGTCCCTTCAACAACATTCACTTACTGTACACTGGCTGTGTTTCATACAAAATATGCAAATTGATGAGAAAATAAAAGCGCACTTTTCTGTTTTTCTTTATACAATTTTAATCAAAAATTTTACACAATTTTCCATTCAAATTAAGTTTGCCTTTACAGGAGTTTACGGAGACCCTTAGGAGACATGGGGAGATTTTCTTCTTTTGCATTACCTTATTGCATTGCATAACCTAGAATTAACGCTCTTATTCTAGTGCTGCAAGGTCTGAGTAGTCCTTGGGATGACTGTGTCTGCTTAATTTTAGTTCTCTTTTCAAATGTCTCAAACTGATATGAAACCCATGCCTTCCGCAAGCACATTTTGAAAATCTTTATATTGCAGACAGATTTCAAAATAAAACTCTAGAAACCTCCCCAATGGGTGTGGGTGCTCCATTATTGTGTCCATGGTGCCGCATAAACTAACAATTAAACATCATTGCGAGGAAACACAAACTTATTGCGAAGTAACCCAAAAGAACCAAAAAAATCCCCCCCATGTTTGGGGCTTTGTAGAAATTTACAGTTGATGGCAGAATTATTTGTGATGGTGGGAACATGTGTGTGTGACAACTTTCGAAGGTGCAAAACACGCCTCTGTGGTTGTTACAGTCAGTTCACGATGTAGATATTAATAGGTACAACTTAGACTTGACTGTTAAAAGATAGTTGAGATTGAGATCGAGATAGTTTTTTTTAAATGATCTGTAAATTACTGTAGTACGCTATTTAATTCATTTTACACAGCACAAGCACCGTGTCTAACATGAATGTTATGCCTTGTGAACACCACGTTTTCTTAAAAGTTCACTCTTAATAATTTTATATGTTTCATTTATTGTTGGTAATAAATAAATAAATAAATTGATAAAACATACGATAGCTTTTGTTGGCCCCGTGAACATAGTACTATAACACATCACATCCTAATCATCAGTTCTGTGCTGTGTTTTAAAGTCCCCGACATCTTCACATTCGTACACGTAGACTGATGCATTTATGTTGCTCATACAGATTTATTTTCAGTCAAAACGTCTTTTTTGTTCTTCTTCCTTTGCTCTTTCATACTTTATTCTGCGCAGAGCCAAGAGAGCAGTAGATTGCAATGAGATAACCAATTATATGCAAGAGGAAACCAGAGGTTTTTTTTCTCCCTCTGCTGCAGATATCTGATCTTGCGGTGAGCAGAGGCAAAGGGCTGGGGTAATGTGACATTCACTCTGCCCTTTATCTTCTCTCATCACTGTTTACCCCAGTCAGTTAAAAGTGGCTTGTACTCTGCATCCTCTCTTGAAACCTCATCAACTGAGACTCACGTAGAAACAGTCACACAGAGACTGTTTGGAGTGTCAGGTAGACTTGTGGGATAACTACCTTCCTACCAGTAGCACCCATGTTGTTAAGATTAGCTCCGGTTAACCGGCTTCGTGTAGCTTGCTTGTGTTGCTATTGTGATTGACGCTAATAAAGTGTTTTCCCAGCGCTGGTTAGCAGGCGAGCAGTTGACGGCCACCGCAGGAGGATGAGGGAGGCCATGTGGGTGGCACTTTAGTCTGACATATTCTTTTCTGTTATCCATTTGCACATGTACTCACATGTAGCTCGCTCCATATTTGCGACCTCTTTGCACTCTGCTCCAGTTACTCCACAGACAGACTGATGACACTGATAAAACACAGTCAAACGTGTTTCCACACCTCCGTAAGACAGCTAAGTAAGCCTCCATCGACAAGACAATTGGCAGAGAAGCTGTGACTTAACTTGATCATTTGACGGTTGAAAAAACTGCAATAAAATAAAAGATGAATAACAAAAAAAGCAACACTGATGAATTAGCACCAGTTAAAGTCCAACGCCAGTATTAATCACTTGAAAGGTCATGTGCTCATCAACATTACACATTCAACCAGGAGTTCAATTCCCATGGCAACAAGATGACTTGTGAATATTAAACTGGCCCTGCGCACACCTCGGACAAGACAGATGTCTTCCCACTTAAGTCATAGCAAGGGTAGGGTCCCTACAGACAAACTGAATGGATTTTGACTTTGCGTGTACAAAAAAGACATCTCCATTTGGTCTCTGTTATATTTTTAGAGGTCTGTACAAGTCGACTAGTTATTTTACAAAAACTGCTGTCAGCAGACACAAAAGGAGGAGAGTTCATGGCCTATGCTTCTAACACTTACCTATTTTTTAAATATATAATTTCAACTCCATTTCTGTGAAAAGCAGTCTTAAAAAAGCTATTTATTTTGACACAGGTCTATTTCCCCTAGCACTAAGTTTAATTACCATATTTCTGAAAAAGCATTCCATTATCCCTCAAAACTGCTTCAGTTTGGTTCTTAAGTAAAGCATCCACTCCTTAAAATAATTGTTTTAACTCTGGATGATCCTATGAGGGAAGAAGACTTAAAAAATCTGATTTCAAGCTATCGTTACATTAAGGGGACGATGTCAGGTCTTCTATTTTCACCACAAGAGGGAAAAACACCAAGTAGTTTCTAATCCGTGTTTGTGCCATTGTCTGTACCTCGTTTATATGGATTCTAGCTATAGCTAGTATCTCATTTCATCTGATTTTACTGTATTCCTCACAGCATGCATGCAAAGAAGATGTAAAGTCCCATTCTACAAGTGATGAGGAAGCAGGGTGGAACATACAGGCTGTCTGATAATGCAGAAATTCCCAACCATAGTACTCATGGCTGATTTTGCTCATTAAAAGTCTTGCAACACATAACTAATAGGCTTAAACAAAAATATTTACTTTTTTGGTCTTTTCTTTCTCATAAATTGGTTGGTGCTGTGAAAGCATAATCCTATTATACATTGGTTATGAAAATTTGAAAGGATTTGAAGAGCTGGAAGGACAGAATGTTGATAGTGTAGCTGACAGTGGAAGAACAAAGTATTCTTTAACCTGCCAAATCCACCATATTTTTTACTCTAAAGGCATATTTTCTTTGTTAAAAACAGAAAAAAATATGTTCTTTCTGGAAATGTAACTTTCTAAGCTAACAGAGCTACACATTTTGTGTTGCAACCTCAAAACTTTAAGGATGTGTTCCGTGCACTCCGGTACAAAACGAGAGCATGATTTTACGAAAAATACATAAATAAATAACGCAACAGTATTCATTACGATATACCCACACTTATTTGGCAGCCAGTGTGCTGTTTCTTTCATCTCTTATCAAATTTTCTAAAGCTATCTTTCAACAGTTAGCAAGAGACGAGGAATAGGCTCTTTCTTTCTTTCTTTCTATTTTTTCAAACAAGTTACTTGTTCACTTTGCTTCAGTGTCCATTTTCTCCTCCTCCTCCTCCTCCTCTAGGGAAACAGCTGGCTCCTTTATTGTTAATGCTCCACTAAGTGGAGCCACTTATAGCAGGCCAGTCCGGAACCATATTTTCGGGGCTTGTATTGCTTAGAGGGTTGGGTAAGGTGAATGAACATCATCAAAAGAGAAAGAGGACTCACCTGACAATGAGCCATTCTTGGCATTGTAACTATTACTTTATTACTAGAGCTAGGATCATATTCAAGCTGTTATCATTGACCCCATCTATAACTTTAGCCTTCAGGGAATATAAATGAAGAAAATGCTTGTCTTCACACCTACGCAAGTGCTTTAACCCTCCATCGAGCATGATGATAATTTTGAAAATAAGTATCTTATATAGATTAAGATAAAAGTTACTCTAAAAAACATGCTGTATTCCTGTCTTCAGCCTCTCTCCATGTTTCATGATTTAAGTCTCTCACATAATTATGTCTACAATCACTGTGTTAGATGATACCGTCCTGGTCTGAGGATGCATAGTAATTATTCATGTGGCTGTAGCATGAATACTGCTGGATTGCTATGTCTGATTTCATGGGCTTTTTTTCAAAGCTTGTCCTCATACAATTGGATGCAAAACAAACAGAGAATAAAATTCTAAGCTTTCACAACATTTTCTTTGAAAATAAACTAAGTACTGAAGTTGCTGCCAGCAGACCAAAACAATGACCTGAAACACAAAAATGCTTATTTGAAATCTGATTGGAAGTGGAGCATGGGGTGATTATTTTCAGTTTGTTCAACCTCTGCAACAACTGTTGAACATTTCCCATACACAGAGACAAATGATCAATTTTTAACTTATAATTGTGAGTGTCGCTACTGAAAATGGAGAGAGAAGGCAGCAAAGACAAACTTTAAGCTGATAAAAACCAAATAAATACAATTGAAATGTTTTGTGATGTAGTTTAAAACAGACAGGGACTTGGTGAGTTGGTTAAATATCAGTTACCCATGTTCTGCATACTGATGTCATAATGCAGGAAGGACCATTTGCCATTCAAATTCAAAGTTATTAATCACAAGCTTTAATTTCAAACAGTATGTTGATGTTCATGCTTAGTTTGTCAGGTTCTGCTTTTACTTTGGCTTTGGCCTTTTGCATGTTGGAACCCAAATCCTTGCTGTTCGCCTTGTGACATTATGTTAATGAAAATGAAAATGAATCAGGACATGTCATTATGGCCTTGCAGCTACTGAACAGTGAGTGCCGATCAACGGTGTGAACTTTCATCAGTTTAGATTTTCATCAAGCACTGTGACGTTCACAGTGGAAACAAACATTATTTTGCACCAACCCACCTGCCCTCAACCTCCAACCCCACACAGCCTCCCTGCACTCTCAATCTCCCTTCCCATCTCTCACCGTCTCTGCTGCTGGATGTTGGTTCTGCTTTTGTGGTTGCTCAGTGCAGCAACAGCAAAGTAGGTGAATGGGAGTTGAAAACCTTTCTTTGTTGCACATCCCAAGGTATAGGTGGACCCGGAAGCGGTTGAAACCTGTTATTTCCTTTGAATAACACGAACCAAAACTGCATTCTTTGCATCTTTTTGCTGCAGAGCTAAATCTAATTGATAGCTTGCTCCATCACAAGCAATAAAGCGACATTTTTCTTTAACAAAACTAGACACGTTGGAACAACTCATTAGATGAATGTATCACTAAACCATCTCATGTTCTTTTCAGTGCTGGCACTAATCTACAAAAATCCAAACACAATTCCATTGAAATCCTCCTGAGAGGTTCGGAGAGCAGCGCCGTGTGTGCTGTCAGTTTCTGTTGTGCGTTCACATAAACACAGGCCGACTTTTGAATATGAAAATGAACCTTGCAGCTGATAAAGATGAGGATACATGAGGCGGTGGGCGTCAGTGAATGTGACCCCGGTGCTGCTCCAGCTGTGTGTGCATATGTAGTGTGAATGTGTTGTGAGCATGCGTCAGCGTGCAGGATCAAACTCTCACACCCAGGAAGAGGCCCTGTTTCCCTTATCTAACGACAACAGAGCATGTGTCGCCATGGCCACAGGCTGTGCTTTTTATGAGCTTTTGCGTGCGCGTATGCAAGTGTTTGCGTGTTCCTGTGCATGTGTGCCATGCTCATTGTTTGCACATGCTCATTGTTTGCTTGGGGTGTGGTGCAACACTAGGATTGTTACTGTAGTCTCTCTCCTCTTCTCTTTCTTTCTTTCTTTCTTTCTTTCTTTCTTTCTTTCTTTCTTTCTTTCTTTCTTTCTTTCTTTCTTTCTTTCTTTCTTTCTTTCTTTCTTTCTTTCTTTCTTTCTTTCTTTCTTTGCTGTTTTTATTCCCCATCTTCTACCACTCTGTTTTTGTGTATATCTGTGCATGTGTGTCTGTATGCATCTCCCATTCTCTGACTTTTGAATCACCACTGACAAGTTAGGCAACATCAAAATTCAGTGGCACATTGTCTCAGGTTGAGGTTTGTTAGGTTGCTCCCACAGCTTAATTGAACAGAGGACTGGAGGGAGCGAGTGAGATGTAAAAAGAGAAATCAAGAGTAGAGGGGGAAGATGAGGAAGAAGGGTGCTCAAACGGGCATACATATTGCATGAGCTCCAACCACCACACCCCTTTCTTCACAGAATGGCTGTGTACTGTTCTGGGGCTTATTAATTCCGCTCGGTGAGAGAATTATTTTTAGAGACTTGCTGTACTGGCAAAGGCTTTTAAAGTCACAAGTAGTACATATTCTGCCTATAGTTTTTCTCTTATTAATTGAAAAGTTCAAAAAAAAAAGTTGGTTGAGGTTATTCTTTGGTGAGATATAGTTTTTTTTCGATCTTTGTTTTTAAAGTTTTACATATAACATGTTGCAGGATTTTACTTGAATCTTAATTGGGTTGTAGTGTGTGTTTTTTCCGTTTTTCTTTTGCTTGCAGCCTCATATTATGATATCATTCAGGCTAAAGTCCGATAGTTATTTACACAGATGATGTTGTTTTCAGATTAAATGGTTTGCTACTCAATGAGAGAGAGAATGTAACTGTTAAGGCAATCTTTTACCGTTCAGACACGTTTGCAGCAGAACTTCTAGCCTCTTCTTTCCCATTCTGCCCTCGGGCCTGGTCCCCTGCATCCCTGATCCCAAATCCAAACTGCAAACTGGAGTAGCAGGAAGTGCTGACCTCCTTTCCGCCATATGAAACAGCACATATCACATTAAGTCCAGCTGTTTCGCCCACTGTGGCTACGATGATGATCATGTGTGTCATTAATTTCTACCAAAGTAATTTCAATCTGTTGGTTTCTTGCAATTTGCTTCTGTAGATGCCTCCTTCATGGAGCGTTTCAGCAATCTCATTGTAGATGAACATAAACTGTGCAGTGTTATTAATCTGCAGAAACATTTCTCCCCTGGCACGAGGAGCCCCCCTGATTTCTGAATGAACGCTCTGATCAACTGTGGCGAGCTAATGTGTCAGTGATACATTAGTGATACATGCTAAACACTACCAACACTTTAAAGGTTGACCATTAATCACACTGGAAGCTGCGGGGTTAGGAGCTGTACCCCCCTTTAGTGTTTTGGACACGTTCAGAAACCCTAAATTAGTCTGAGAAGAATGATCCACCCACACTTGGCCCACAAACGAACGATCCGCCCTCATGAATTTCTGAAATATGCCTCTATGTTGTTAAGTGATTCTCGTGAAGAAATGTCTATAAACTATAAAACCTTGCATCATATTCAACACTGAATTACTACATTAACACCTGAAACTATTTGCAGTATTTCAGTGTCACAGTTGGCGAGTATAGATTTTACAGCTAGTGGGGGTCTTATATGAATTTGTCCATCATATTCCAGTCCTGCCGTCACTGCTCACTGGTGAACTCCAAGATGAAAAGACCCCAGCGTTGTATCGCACCATTAGAACTGAGTAAATATTACATGTTTTTCCTGGATCTGCTAGTTAGCATTACTTCCACCTTGTGGCTTCATTATTTTTGAAACGCTGAGCTTTGCTGATGATTGGAAGGCATGACCTAATTCTGGGGCTCAAGTCTCTCTCTTCCTTCCTGTCTTTCATTTCTCACTTCTCTTCCTCGTTTGCTCATTCTCATGTCTGTCTGTCTCTCTTCCTCTTCACCTCGTTTTCCTCTCACACTTTTTTTTGGTCGTATATTCATTGTCTCTCTCCATTTACTGCCTCAGCATCATCGTCATGCAGTCGTTTTCTCTTTTCCCTTTCTGTATTACTCTCATCCTCATTCTCTCTCATGTGTGCATTCTTTATTTCTCAATTTGTCTTTCTTCCACAACCTATTATTATTCTTTTTCTATATTCTCACACCCACCTCTCCTTCCACCCCTACCCAGCTCTTTACCCCTCTTCTCCGTGGTTTCATTCCTCTCCAACGAAACCACGTGTGTCAAGGAGGGAAACATGGCGAGCAGTGGTCCCTGCTGAACAATTACCATGCAAAGCAATCCAAATAGAGATGTTTGCCGAAAACAGCACGTGTGTAATTACTGCTTAATGAGGCCCTTGTCTCAGGCAGAATGCCCAATTAAGCTGCCGATGAGAAAGCAATGCCAAAAGCCTGCTGAAGAAAGAGGGGGGGGAAAGGGAGAAGGAAGGAGTGGTGGGGAGGGTGAGAGAAAAGTTGAAGCACAAACATTGTAACCTGAAGAGTTGGGGACGATGAGAACATGAAGACGACAGTGTAAGAGCGAGGGCGGGGGAAAAAAGCAAGGAGGAGATGATACAATGAAAGAGAAAGAGGGAGCGAAAAAAGGGTGAAGAGAAGAAAATAAATCGAGGGGTAACAAAAGAGAAAGAGAATGAATTCTGCTGTGTAAATGTGGAGTAATGTCGGAGTTGATAGCATTGAGCCACGGATAAATTGGCATTTTAAGTAGAAGAGTGAGAAAGTGCGGAGAGGAGAGAGAGGAACAAGCTTTATGTTGCGATACATGTGCAGCCATGTTGGAACACAAAATGGCTGACCTATCTTAGATGTTTCTGGGGTTTTTTTTGTCTTTTTTTATGGTGATTATTCTATTGTAGATGCATATGGTAAAAATGAGCTTCATATCAGTTCATTTCTTCCTCCAGAAAGAAAGGGCATCAAAGCTTTACAGCAAAGGAGTTCAGTCTGCAACGATAGCGTAATCAAACATCAGGCGGATCTTTCATTATCGCTAATTAAAATTGGGGTTTAAAAAATTGGGTTATAAGTGGCATTGTTCAGTGACTACACTCTCTTTTCACCCAGGAGAATCTTATCCTGCACACACTCTCAGGCTGGCTTTACATCACCATCGATATCAAAGTGGATTTTAGTGGAATGAAATTGCTCTGTTAGGCGGGACATGAGGCTTTTATGTGAGCAGTGAAGAGTTTATTGCAGATATGTCACCAAGGTCAACATCACTTTGGCCCCCTCCAGGAGCTACAGTCACTTCTCACTGTGGCCAAATGAGGTGATTGACACGCCCATGCTTGATTTAGCAATTTGTGTCTTTTATCTCCAGCATGTAGCTTTGTACAATTAGTGAGCATTCACTTTCCCCTGAAACAAGCTGGCATGAGGATTTGGATTAATCATATGAATATGAATGAGACTTAAATGCAGCATTTATGCACCTCTTGTCTCAGTTTCATGTATGTGGTTGAATGTAAATGTAATCATTAGAGTAACTGAGTGAATCCTCGCTAGGGTTTCCGCGATATGCATCGTTAACCAACCCCTGCCCAGAGGCAGGCGCTCTTTCCCCCAGCCTTTCTTCTGTAATAATGTACAGTAATTTCTCTGTCTCACCACTCACATGCTCATCTCGCTACTTCGACTTTTTCCTGTCTACCAGTGTGGATATTAGATTTCCCCCAGAGGAGTTCTGCTCATTTCCGTCCATTAGGCTACATATTTGGTCATTGTTTTGAGCAGGTACAGCTTAAGATCCATTTGTGTTCCCTCCCATCCAGCGTTTATTTATCTGGCGAGCTTTTGGCTGCTTTTTTTCTGTGGGCACAAAGCAGACCACCCTAAATGAAAAGTACACGTCTTATCTTCACATCTTAGGAATTTGGCGTGGAATGCTGTCTGGTTCGATTACGCTCCCCCTGCTGTCCGTTTCTAAGTCTCAAATGCATTATTAGGAAGAGTGACTTCAGTCAACAAACAAAAGGTGGCTCTATTTGACACATTTCATGGTTGTGAGAGTATTATCATCCTGTCTAGTCCAGGTTCATTCCATTTAGCTTTGACAAAGCTTCAAGTCTTTGCAAGCCAAGGCAGCTGTCGCCTTGATACTGAACAGGTTCACTTACTCAACCGTTTGTTTGGCACAATCTCATTTTCTCTTCGGTTAAAAACAGGTCTGTGTTATTGTTTTCTTCTTCGTAGCCCAGTCAAAACTAATCTTTTGAGGAATTTAGCTCGCTAACATATTAGAAAGCAGAGAACGCATGTTTAACGTGGCGCTTGACTGGTGACCCTGCGTTGTTTCCCAGCACCCTTGAGGGTCAAGGTTCATTTGTTGTTACGCAAGTCCTAACCCCGTGTCGAGCGATGTTTTGGCACCTGCAGCAAGTGATCTTTCATTACCTGATTAGCTCAAGCCTGAGGCCACAACATGCCCTTACTATACAACACACACACTGGAAGTCACAGCTACAAAGACATCCTCGCACACACTTCACCACCGAATGCACTCACACATTCATTCACACTCATTCTGTTTCTCACACACGCAGCAGAACCCACAGGGAAAAGCCCATCTCTCGTCACTGTGCTCATGTAGCCTAATTACCGGCCCGCTGACGAACAGTAATTACCCACGCTGCCATGCCACCAAGAGGTTTAACCAAAGTGACAAAGTCATTAGTCTCACACTTGAAGCCACCCGTAAAGAGCTTTCCCTCATTCAGTGCCCCTGGCTTTTTGTTTTTTACAAACCTCTTCTTGCATGACATGTTTATTTATTTTTCTGCTTCTGTCCACAGTTTGATGGTGACAACATGTACTTGAATGACAGTAACCAAGAGTTCCGGTCGCCAAATCAGGTAAGAATGCCCACCTCTCTCTCTCTCTTATTCCTTAATAAATAAATGTCTCCTAAAAGTCATGTTTTCATACTGTTTCTGTTGATATAAGTGAAAAAACACAACTCTCAGTGTGTCAGCTTCAAAGCATTGCATTGTCAGCTGATGTGGGCTTTGGGTTTCCTCATATATCTTGAAATCAGCATTTGTGATGAAGTGAAAATTTTTCAATAAACAAAATTACAAAATCGGGTCAAGATGGCTTCACCATAATCTAAACAGATTTTCATCTAAAGTGATTCAAAACAATCTTCATTTGAAAGATCCCATGCTGGTCAAAAATCTCAATGTATGCCTTTTCCTGTGTGGGAAGTGTGTAACCTGAGTGTAACCCAATTAGTCTCGCAAGATGTTGGTTGCATGACAGGACCAATTTATTCTTGCCAGACTTTAGTTTAATCAACATGGAGGCAACTTCACTGCTGATGGCACCATCAAGTTCAAAAGCAGATGTCTGGATTCATTACAGATCTTAAAAATAGACAAAAGCAAAGCCATATGTAAGTCAGTCAACACGGAGGTTAAATACTTTGGAAATGCTGCATTTATCCCAAACTATTTGAAGTAATTTAACGTTTAAAGCTCTGCTAGCCAGTGAAACTGCCAATCCTAAACAAACATTATTTGTTTCTAACATTTTAAAAAGTATGGGACATTGATGCGCTTGTCTCTGTTACCAAAATGTCCTTCAGAACAGTTAGTGAGGGCTTGTGTCGGACCAGGCTTGAAATGAACATCATTCTGAAAAGGCATCTATGATTTTGACCCTTTTCGTCTCCGGAGGAAAACACTTAAAGCCTCATAAGCCAAAGTATCTCTTTATCCCCCTCAAACATGTGCCTTTTGATGATTTTATCCAGAGCACATACACATATCCGTAATATCAGAGGGATTAAACAAGTATATGTGACAGTGTTTGGGAGAATTGGACCCAAGAATGCTGCTAAAGCAGTAATAGCATTTCACCATCCCAAGCCCAACAATGCTCTGGTTCTCAGCCTGGAGTGGTCTGGTCTCAGTCTCGCAGAGTCAGACAGGCGCAGCGCTAAGCGCTCTCAGCTGGTGGATGGGAGCACATGGCTGGACATATGGCAGAATTTGGAGCCCAGAGATTTGTTGATCCAGCAGCTCGGTCTTCATGTTCTGACAAAACGGCTCCATGTCAATTAGCACCTCGCCAAATAAGTCAAAGAGGCGCTGGACAGAGCCAGGGGGCCAATGACAGCAGGGCTCGCACACATACTGTATAAACACATCCACATTTACTGCAATAGGAAGTGACTCGATCTCTGAAACAAAGCGCAGGTTTATTCACATGCAAATGTGCACTTTTTCATGTTTTCCTACACCATAACACTAAATGGAGCCAGCCCATCCTCATTGCAGTAAATATGTTTTATGACTTTCCCTTTGGATTGTCTCAGTATGCAAATAGTTTTAGATTTATCACTTGAGATATCTGCTCTGAAACGTCATCTACATCCTCAGAAAGACATCCGGAGAATAAACCCTCCACTAAGTGCAGTCCAATATTTTGCAGTTTTTTTAAACTGGGGTATGGAAAAAAAAGTTTTCTCTGACCATGTTCCACAGCTTTATTAGAAGAAAAAGAGAAACTTCACATATAGTCCCTTAAATGCTGTAATATAAAAACTCAACAAGAGCTGCTCCTGCTCCTATATAGTGCAATCTTTGAATGAATTTTCTATATTTTTCTAACTCTAAAAGCATGTCTTAACTCTGCCAGCCCTTTGAAGAGGTGAAGACCCGTTAAAATGTCCTCACTTTCAAAGAATGTGCTTACTCTAGTTGTGTAAAACTTAAATTGGGTCTTGCTGCAATTGATGAACATGAACACGTGTATACACACACATAAACACTCATAACCCCGCCCACACACACATGCAGTAATATACACAGACACGTGAAATCTCACAAAGACACATACTGTATACCTACACATACCATCATGCTATAGCCATAACGGGGTCTTTCCTTTCATGTGGGGATTGAATGACTATAATGAGCGGTCGAATGGGAGCTTTAGCAGCTTATTGTCTACTTATAGCACACATCATAGACTATGAAGTCCATCATTGTTAGCCACATTTCCTGGTCTGCCCTAATTATGTCACTGTTCGTGCAAACCTGTGTGTGCTAATTGGGATAAATGTACAGCTTTGTAGTTTTGCTGTTGCAGCGGTCATGCGTCAATCACCAACAACCCGGTCCAGGTTTGCAGTGTTGTGTCAACAAATACCTTCTTAGTGGATAAGGCAATTTGGGCTTCTCAAAACATGTCAGATGCAGCTGATGCTCTGCCAGCGCTGTCAGATAGGAGCTTCCACGCAGGTTCTGAACAGCCCTGTAGTTTACTGTGTTGCTTTTAATTCTTCTACAAAGCACATTTCTGCACATTTGTCACCTTATAACTATTGTGATAACATAATAGTGTGCTAAATTTACAAACACCTGTGTAATTTATTGTATTATTTAAAGAAACCTTCCAGTAATTTTTAACCATTTTCATACAGCTCATATCCGTAACTACTGTTTTTTTTGTAGCCGTGTTCGAGGCTTCAGACTTATTATATTTTAATTTTGCGTGCACATACATTTTCACACATTCTCTCACAAGTGGGATAGGAGTGTATTTCAAGCATGTCCTGGGAATTAATATCTTTGGATATGAACATGACGTACCTTCATAGAAAGCATATCTAGACATGTAGTAGTTTAGGTTTTCTACATACTGTACGTCATGCAAAATCAGTCATGACAGTTACTATACACACAAGTCGCTTATTTCTTAATACCAGTTTATTATTAATGTTTAATTGCATGCATTAGCCATGCAGCGTTTATATTCTGATTTCCTCTGTGTGAACATCACAAATGCGAGCATACCCTCCCTGACTCTGAGAGCAGTGCTCAGAATCACAGAGCTTTCACAACTGGTCAAGTATAGCATGAAAGAGGGAAGCCATGTGCTTTATTGCACATTTTAGCACTGTGGTAAGATACCCACCCGAGTCCTCATATGATGTGTGCCTGTAAAAACGGCGCAGAGAGCCAGAACAGAGACTTCTTTGTTTGCATGTCTGGGGTCTTCCACAGCAAACACACTGAGGTAGCAGTCTGACACAGCCAGAAGATTACATTACACATAACATCTCCGGGCTTTAAAATAAATAAAGAAAGAAAGAAAACCACTAATGAGAAACAGCTTTAAAGGGGCTGTTCACTGTACGCTTCGATGCAAACCGTCCCTTCAGACAACATGTTTTTAAGGCTTTAATTACTGCATGGTTTCTGTACGAAATATGCATTCAAACTGCACATATGGCGCTCTTAGACAGTTTGATAATATTAATGTTTTCCATTTGGTTCATCTGTTGAGGTCTCAGCGTATAAGCAAAAGTGTGGGAGGGTTATTTTGTTGACCAGCTTTATTTATAGCCGCCCACACACAAAGCTACTTAAGGGGATAGTTTGTTGAATTAAAGAGTATTAAACATCTAATTTATCCTGGCTGACTAGAAGTATTCTTATAAGTAAATTAGAGTTTTAAATTAGTCCAATACGCTTTTCTCTTTCTTTTTTTTTTCTTTTTTTTCAAATAGATGCAGTTCTGGTGTCTGAAAATTGACTGTCGTTTCTTTATGTATAAAAAACTATCACACATTTCTATTTAAATTGAGAATTTGTGCATTATTTATAGAGAATAAAACTCTGTCTTCAGCAAGTTTAAAAAGGTCTCATTGCATCTAATCCTGCATTTACAAAAAAAGACATAAATCCTGAAAGCAAGATAAACTCCAGGGATTGAAACCCATGCACATAACTCTAGACCTATCAACGTGCAAATGGCAGTTTACTCATAATCAACCTGCAGCCTAAATACACGTGGAACAAAGCTTGCTGCCATGCATATTTTAGCAGTTTATCAGTTTGACTGGTAATGCAATGGTGGTGTTTTTCCAACTCCATCGATACATGTGCATACAATAGATTAAGGAGGAATGGAGCTTAAAGAGTAAGCAGCGAGGTAGCAGGAAGAGAGAGGGTCATTTATATGTATTTATGTATATGTAACATCTGCCCCTCTCATGTGTGGTCCAGTTCTTGTTCCGTGTACCTTTGAAAGAGAGAAAGCTTTAAAGCCCGGTCTTCAGAGAAGCTTCAAGCTTCAGCCTCTTCATGCTACCATGTTTTCTGCTTACAGGTGTCTCACCAAGACAAGCATCTTTATTGATTTGGCCGGATATAAGAGAGCAGTTTCTGATGGTGGAGTTGAGAATAGAAAACTAACTGTCTGGTTGCAGCCTCTCTTTCTGTCTGTGTCAGGCTGCAGCTCTGTCTGTTTGTGTGTGTATGTGTGTGTTAGATTATTTTATTTTTTTAACTCCGAAAATCCACAACACCATCACATTCTCTGACTTTACCCGTTATGTGTAATTAGTCCTATTTTAACCCACCCAACCCCTTGGTCCTGAAAATAGCTCCCACGGTTCACATCAGTGAACTTTCAGCCATAGAATAAGACACGTTTCTTTTTTTTCTTCAATGTCTGCACCCTTAGCTTGAATCAAGAGACAGTTTAGCTTTCCTAACTGGAAACAGTTTCTGCAACATTTCAAAAGTTCACATCGAACTCATGTGGAATTTCACACGTCTTCTTGACTGGTTGGTTTAGTTTTTTTTAATTTGTTTCTTCTTCTCCGCATTCCTCCTGGATCATATGGTTAATTTCTCTAATGTGTTAAATATAGTTTGAAATAGACAGATGGTTCATCAAATCACCTGCCAAGTTTTTTTTTTTTGAAAGTACCTGCCTTTTTCCAACATTTTCGAGGGACGACTACTCAGATGGCTCTGTCTAACAAACCATCTGGTGTGTCAAGTTAGGAGGCATAAATATTCTGGCACATAACCCTCATTAAACTACAAATTTCCAGTTTCATAGCCCTAAATAAGTGAGATACAAGTTATTGATATATAAAGGGACCTTTTTAATGTGGTGGGGGGGGTTTTTGTTACCATGAACAGAGAAAGATGGAGATATTTCTCCTAACAGCGGCTGACCGGAAGATGTTTTGTTAACCAAACACAGTAATACAGATGTTTATGCTCTCAAACCATCCACCCCTCAGTTTCTTTCTCTATCTCCTGTCTTTCTCTCTCTTTCCCTCTTTCTCTCTGAGTCAGAGACACCTCAGTACACCCTGGCACCGTACACCCAGTGTGGGCGATATGATGTGAAAAGGCACCGTTACTTAATAGTGACTCATAGTGTACCATTATACCACCACACCACAACTGCAACACTCTCAGCACTACACAAACGCTGGCCCTCCCCACCAAACCATCCCTTATACTTCAATGAATGTGTTCTCTATCCTTGTATCGTTTCCCTGCAAGAAAAAAAAAAAAACAGGGGGGACATTTGAGACAAAGGAAAAAAATAAATAAATAAATGAAAATTGAGGGTATGAACGCCAACACACATCTCACTCCTTCTTTGAGGCTCTATAGAGCCGGCGGCAAGGTCGCCAGAATGAAGTCGAGATACATATTGTACGGCATGTATTTAAATTTCAGGAGAGCTTACATTCTGGGTATCACAAATCCAGGCTGAATACTGTTTTCAGCTCCTAACCAGCGCTGGAGCAGTGATATCTGAAAAACTGCTCTGGAAGAACATCAGAGGAACATCTGCACAACATCTACATCTGCGCTAGGAGGGATTGTAAGTTGCAGTTGTAACCATGGATTAGTGATTCTTTAAGTAGGTCAGTCCATGTCAGCCAATAAGTCCAATTATCATTGGTCTCTGAAGTAGAACAAGCGCTGACCTCTGCTCTGTTAATACAAGTTGAAATGACTGGATAGATGCCAAAGCGGAGGGATTTAAAATAAAATAAAAAAAAAACATAATTCCTAATAGAAATGTATAGAGTGTAAATAGTGTGTTTTAAAAAAATAACCTACTGCGAATAGCATCCATGGTTATATAAGGAGTCAACATTTCACTTGTTTGAACAACATGAAGAGATTCATCTTTTGATACAAGAGGCTTTAAAGCACATCAAAACGAGCTGCTGTCCCTCCAACCCCACAGAAAGACACCCCCCCCCCCCCAAAAAAAAAAAAAAAAAAAGCAGCAGCTTATCAGCAGCAAGAGTGTACTCAATGATTCATACACTCTTTTCAGAGAACTTGAAACCTTGGCTCTATTTCGGTCCCGTCCTCACTCTCTCTCTCTCTCTCGCTCGCTGTGTATATGCAGCTCGATGGCGCAAAGGGATTTAGTAGGACTAAGTAGTTTGATATTTCTATTGGTTTTCTGCATATATTTTCACTTTCTGTTTCCCTCTCTCCCAGTGATCTTTCTCATCATGCGGAGACCAAGGTCATGGCTGATTGAAATATAATAGAAGTGTAGACATCTGGCCTAATACTGTGGGAAGTTAAATCTATTTTAATGGCCCCTGCCGCAGTGGATTCTCTCTGATGCACTCTTGCGCTTCACTGACAGTAAATCACAATGTTCTCTTATTGCCCTGACTGGAATGAGGGCATAGAGAAAGAACAATGAGGGATCCACATCATTTGTTTTCACCCCTCCCTTGCTTTTTCCTGTCCTCTCTGCTCCTCCTCTTCTCCCCTCTCTTCTGTGTTTGCGAGTCATAAAGCAACGGGCAAAGAGAGTGACATCATGAAAAATAAAAATAAAGGGGATTATGGGCAAGCTATTGTGCCATATGTGATTACCAAAGCTCCGATGGTCCCCTGGGGGGGATGAGTGACTGTGAAACAACATATTTTATTTATTTATACCATTCTCTCTAATGAATAGGAATAAGAAATATGGCTAAGACCACAGCATTATGCCCTTTACAAAAAATAAAATAAGATAAAGAAATGGAAGAATTTTCTACATCTCTCTGTTCCAGTGCAAAGGTCAGGGATATTTTTTTCCAACCCTTCTCTTTCATCCATAACTGAGTTAAATTGAACCCATATAAATGTGCCCCTTTTTTGCACCTAAAAGCACTTCCTTTGCGGGCCATGTTTTCAGAGTTCACATACGAACCACCACAGGTCCACCTACGTCTGTAACGGAGAGTCAGGTCCTTCCTTCCCATCTAAATGAGATCCATTTTGATGTGACATTTGAGAGAATTACCAGTCACAGGGGAGCACGGAGGAGGTTAGATAACTCCTTTGCTATTGGTTGAAGCCCACCAAAGCCTACCTGTCCTGTAGTGATGGACACTACCTTTAACCCTCAGCCACCCCCACCCCATCCCTTCCACACACTTCACTTATCCCAGTTCTCTCTGTCAGCCAGCCGCAGTCGGTTGGCGGTTTTATTCTCTTCCCATTGTACCAAACTGTCTTCTTTCCCTGATACATCCTGATTTTATCCAAATGGAGTTGTCTGTCATTTCAAAGCCAGTTCAGATAGCCTCTGCGGAATCTGCGGCGCGTTGCTGCAGCGGTCACGTGTTCAGCGCGCCCCAGCTCATTATGATTTCTGACCTTCCTTCTGCAAGATTCATCTTTGAAGGTGAATTTTGAGGAACCCTATAAGATGTTTAAAAGATTTACCGTTGCTATCCGTCTATCTGGAACACATGGAGCGGACGTGAAAACCTTTATGTATGCATGGCCAGCTGTTGTTTGTCGCCCAAACCCTGCTGCTCTGTCATTTTACAAAGAAGCATATGGCAGTATGACTTTCCATATAGGACATTGTACATTCACTCAAAGCTGGGTGATTTTATGATGCAGTGGGTATCTTTTTTAAAGAAATTTCTATCACAGAAAAGTCATAGAAATCAATAACAAAGTTCATCAAAGACAGACAACTCTCTTCTTTGGACAATTTGCCCCCTGTCAGCCATGACAGGCTTCATTCTCATTCCGCTCCCTTTGACGAACACATCATTGTTCCCAGATGAGCTGTCTGCCACTAAACACCTCATGGGCCACAAATGACTCCATCACCGAGCTAATGACTTCATCTCATCTCCCCAGCCATTTGTGTTAAAAAGAAGAAAAAGAAAAAAAAAAAAACTTGAACCAAAGCTGATAAATGTATTTCCTCCCAAAGGTGAGTTACAGTAATTACTTCAGACATTTAGTTGCAGAGACTTTCCAAGCCTCATGCTTGCGTGTTAAGGTACAATTTCTGTTGCTTACTTAGTTAATCATTACTCGAGCACCGGTGCTGATATTTATTGAGTAAACATTCTCATTTGAATGCTGCGTTTAGAAATGAAAAACAGTACCAAACTGGCTAAACGTATAAAATAACCTGTATGTGTTACTTATGAAGGCATTAGATTATGTTGACTTAATGTTAATGTTTCTTTAGCTAATTTTATCTGAGTAAAATTACATTCCAATAAAAAGACTATTCAATTTTATTTCCTTAATTTTATTAAAAACACTAACAGCTGCTTTGCTCTTTTGATATCATGCAGAAATGTTTTCGCAGTATGGTATAGTCTCAGAAGCGGTATAATTATCACTCTTTCAGGGCTCCAAAATCATTGTGTGACTTGCTATGCCTTTTAAAATCTTAAGATACCTTCACGTTGCATAACATGAATCTGTCATGCATGCTCAAAAAATATAAAATTGAAATGTGTATATATTGCATTTAATAAGATTATCACAGAAGTGATGTTATTCAACAATAACTCATTCAGAAATGGGATGTATCAGGGTTCGGAAGGTGAACAGCCATACCAGAAAACCAATATATGTTTAGGATTAGATATTAATAAAAATGGAGCTAGTTCTAGACACACAGTCTGGCTTAAATATAGTTGCTTTTCAGGGAATGATGAAGCCTTATTGACTTGAATTAAATGAGCTCAATTAAATTAGACATTTATAAATACATGGTTACAGATTGGTATCGCACCATGTGAATTCTGCTCAATACAAAATAACAGGCAAAATTAAACACTGATAACTTACTTTGTGTGCTTTTATTGCAAAACCATTACGTTTTTGACACATTGACAACTGTTCCCATTAAAGGTTTTTTTCCAGGCATCGGGTGAAAAAGTACTTTATTTAGGCTGCACATTGTGGCAATATTGGATGGAATTTTACAACAAATTGTTCAATATAAGATCAGAAATAAGTTTCAGCTTTTGCATAATCTGAGCATTGGTGTCAGTTTTAAATACTTGACCGACACACTGGTTGACACAGGGAGTTTGTATGGAAACAGCACGAGTACCGTGTGGTTTCAGACTCGCAGGATTCCAGGGCAAAACAATTCCAAAGAAAATCTAAATTCGGAGGCGCTTTGAAGCACTGTACCAATTGGATTTCTAGAAATACATCTCAGTCTTGACTCTCTGGCTGCTCAAATCGAGTTTCAAAGTTTGTGTTGTATCACAGCAACAGTGTCAAATCCAAAGTGATGGAAATGTTAAGTGGAATCTGAGCTGCCGCGAGCAGAGCGCCTCGGACAACAGCCCGAGCACTCAGGGCCCGCGGACGCTAACTGTAACACTTCGCTGCATGATCGCATTGGGAGGGTGAGATAAGGTAATTTGAGGATGTGCTAATGTCAAAATTTTCACGAGTTTGTGGCACCTCAGTGGTTTATGAAATTAAATTAAAAAAAGTATTTTCCTTTTGTTTCAGTTCATCTTAAAAACAGATTCTATATATACAGTTTGCATTTAAGATTGAAGCATAAAACAAGAGAAATAATGTTTTCTTGTCAGCCTGGATTAAAAACAGAAAAAGGAAAAACCTCTGCACTGCTCCTGTGGGATGAGTCATCACACATTTTTTTCAAAGCACCACAAAATGGTTTATAGTTGATGTCAGTCGATATGCCCCGGAGCAACATCTCACATCTCTAAACTGTGTTAAAGAGTGTGAACAATATGGTGTTTTGATGTCAAATCACAAGTAACATACAATAAAAAAATCTCGGCGCTATCATCTTCATGTCAAAAAAAAAAGAAAAAGAAAATTAAAGAATTGTTATTTGTGACCTTAGGGGAACAGAATAATGCCCTTGTCCAGGGAAAATGGCAGATTTGCTTAAGTTTCACCTCTGCACAGGCGGGTTGAAGGTTGTAGCGAGAGAAGGCTGAATCAACATTTGGCGTTTCTTTCTGACCCTTCTCTCTTTTATCTCCTCTTCTCCATGTCCTGAAAGACAGTATATTTATGAATTATTTATCTATGTTTGAAAATGTTAAACTTGTGATGTCCTCGTCCTTTGCCTTATCTCCAAGGGCATCATAAGGAGATGTAGAAAGAGGGGGAAAAATATCACAACAGCAGAAGGCACGGTCATGAAATAGCCTCTGACAGCATTTAAATCATGTTTCATCTCATGGCTAAGAGTTTCCCCAAACATAAAAAAGTGTTTGACTGTAATTGCTTACAGAACACATATTAACAATACTGTTGGTATCTGGTTTTGCCTATCATGTGAGAGAAAAATATGTTTAATTCTTCATCGATGCCAGTGTGCAGTTATTAGAAAGGTTTGCACCAAACATGAGAGGATTAATTGTCAGATCTTGTAGTAAAAAAAACCTTTATTGCCTTTCCCATACATGCATCTATAAACCGTGGCCAGAACAGCATAAAAGTGAAGTTATCATATCACCAATCATTTTTTTTAATTCACACAGATGAGTTTGGGCTAAACAGCTCAGTTAAAGGCTTATGGATGCCATTAACATCACTGAGTTTATCTAATGTAAGTCCATGGTGTGTTCCAACACTTGTTCAACAGGCAGTTATTGCCACTTTCTTTCCACCCGCTCATCCGTCTCGACTCATTTCAAGGTTTTTAAGATTCAATGCATACACAGATACTGTACCCAGCAAGGTGAGAGTTTTGTTTGTGCTTGCTCCGAATAAAATCTGCATCAAATGTTTGCTAACAATAATAGCGACAATAAATCTGAGGCGACAAAGAAACTGACAAAACGTCTATCACGGAAAAAGGAATTGTCAGAGATGATATTTCTAAGAAATTGCAGAGCCAAGAGAGTGTTATGGGAAAAAGGAGAAAAAAAACACCACATCACCCCCTGGTAGTAAACATACTCCCTTTTATTATGATGATGATTTTCTCCCTAATGATAGAGCACATTACGAGACTTTTTATCCCCTCCTCAAGCACTGGTTCTGCTAGTGGGCACATTGTAGCTGTTCCTCAACATCTTTTGCCATTTGTTTGCAAAAAGTATTTGTTTTCAAGATGAATTGCTGCGCTGGCAGGCGAGATGACAGCCTACACGAAGATGATATTGAATTGATTTCTGAAATGTTGCAGAACGGACTAGTTGATGTGTACCACGAGACATGAATAATAAAAATTCTATTAAAAAGCTCTTGAATGGCTGACACTGGAATATTATTTGTGATGATTAATTTTCTTCAGTCATTATAAAAGGGAGTTGGCATCAGATTGCCTCTGACAAAATTGCTTTTCACTCCCCAGTGAATACCCTCAGTATGCTTTTTGAGAGCACAAAACCATATTTCTTAGTGCAATATTATGTCAAGATATGCCCTGGAAAAGACACTGCTCATGTATCACCTTATTAGCGCCATAAAGTCTGCGCGGTTCTAACTACCAGGGGGTCACTTGGATGTTCTGCATACATAATGAGGACTGTGAGGTTTGCTTTGTCCAGCTTCTCTCCTTAAGAAGACATAATTGCCATTATAATTATGGGATTATAAAATAACCACAAAGTGACTGTCAGGGGTGTTTTTCCACATAATGAATTTGATTAACTATATTTTAAAGGCGTATAGACTGACAGTTTGTTGCTTCAAAGCTGTCAAGATTTCTGAAGCAAATTATTCTGTACAGCAGCTGTTGTTGTTTAGCTAATTAATTTGCTGTGCGCATTTGTGTTGAATGAATTCTTTACACTTTCCAAAGCGCAACAATTTGCATTTCTAATTATTTTTATTTTCGGCACCACAGTCTGACTAAGTATGCTGTTGTTTTGTATCTGCAAACAAAGTCTGACACAAAAGAGAGAGAAAAAAAAATCAACAGGTACATTTTAAACCTAATTTTTCAGGTTTTTGTTTTGTTTTGTTTTTTCACTCTGGAAGATCTCTGGTTTGTTGTTTGCATGAATGATACTTATATTCATATTGCCCTTAACATGTTGTGTTTTCATCAAGGAAAATGTGTTGAAACAACAGTTGCTCACTAAAAGGTGTCTAATGTGTCGGGGCTGTGGTGGCGACTATGAACTCCTCTGAGTACCAGAGTGCTCTGGAGGAGAATGAGAGGCCATCTGTCTGACAGCTAAAGCTTGGTCAAAAATGGGTCATGCAACAGGGCAATGATCTGAACCAGCAAAATAAAAGAAGGTTTTGAGATGACTTCATCAAAGTCCAGACCTCACTGGAGTACTACACAAGCAAATGTGCTAAAATCACTTAACTCTGAATGTTTTAAAAGAAGAATGGGCCAAAATGTTACTCCTGCTGAATGTGGAACTTTAAGCTGTTCAATCATGGATGTACTTAGTATTGGTCACGTTAATTTTTGGCTTATATGTGATAAATTCATGACATGGTGACAAATAGTTATGTTTTTTTGTTTGTCCGGGGTCTAATACTAAGAATCACTGCTTTTACTATTTGCAGATGATAGATAGAAAATAGTTTTTTACATGAAAAATGCAGGATTAAAACAGGAGGTACAAACCTTTGCATATGACTTAATACACTCTGAATAGCCCATAGGTGTAACAGCTCTTATCTGTAAAAGTTACTGTGAATGCACTTTGCTTTTCACCATCTGGCAAAAAAACGGATTCTCTTCTCTTTTCTGTCAGAGCTACTCCAGTCAGGGAAGAGGGAGCAGCGGCGGCGGCGGTGGAGGTGGAGCAGGGGATGAGGACTACGAGATCCCCCCCATCACTCCTCCTAACCATGCTGACCCTTCTCTGCTCCATCTCATGGAGCACGAGTCAGGTTACCCCTTCCACTCCCTGCCTCACAATGGTTTGCTCAACACCTACTCGTACCCTGAGCTGCCCGCTCTCATGATGTCTAATATGCTGGGTCAAGACACTCACCTCCTCTCTGGACCTATGCACTCAGTGAGTACATCTTATGTTACATATATATTTGTTTTTTATTTTAGCTCTGGCCTTTAAGATCATGGAAATCAAGAATGTGTTGCTGCTAGCTATTAGCCTTTGTGGTTGGAGACTTGAAAGTCAGCCAGCAAGTCCATGCAGGGAACGTTTTGACTGAAGATTTCATGTGCTCCTATCATAGGAAGTTCAGTATGTTTAATTTCTCACTCTATTACACTAAACCACTTTAAACACCTATGAATCAGAAATATTACCTCTTTTTTCTCCATCATAATACGTAGGCAAGAGTTTTTCTGTCAGAGTGACAAGTAGCTCAGCTGGAGGGCAAGGAAGCCAAGACACTCACGTCTACATATGCAATATGAACTCTCCATAAATACAAAGACTTTCTCCTGCTGTAACGCCAAGACGTTTGCAGACTTTTGCTCAAAGCGAGCCAAGAAAGGGAACGAGAAACCCCGTGCTGCACTTTTTCATTTGCTACGATCGGCAAAGCAAAAAAGGAAGGTTGGAGTTTTTAACAGAATCTTGATGGGAAGGGGTATATCCCTTGTCAGCTATTTTTTCTTTTCAAACGGATGCTGAGGATGCCCATTCCTCTCCCCTCTAGTGAGGGGACTTTCTCTTGTGTTAAACATGCTTCAGACCGAACATGTAAGCACCCCCGGCGAACACATTCAAATGCTTTAATCATAGGATCGAATCAGATGAATTATAAATGGGCCCTATGGTGAATTATTTAGTGTTATATACTTTCATCTGACATAAATATTACTTTTTTTTTTTCTCTTTGCCCTCAATCATGAATATTTATGCTTTAATGTGAGCATCCGTGGTATTTATCCTCCGTTAATCAGGTCTTATGTGATTTTCAGAATCAAACTGCATAAGTTGCACACATCTTTTTTTTCCATTGGGTGGTAGCTAAGACCTCCATTAAAGCCAGTCTTTTGGATTAGGTCACAATCCACTGACTACTATATAAGCAAAATATGCTTCTTTCCGCCACGCAGAGATGTTCTGAGTTGATGATTACATGAAAACCTACACTACGTGGGTTGCATGTGAAACCACTTGCAAAAATGTTGTGTTTATGGGATGAAAAATCCGGAACAAAGCAGCCGTTTCTGGTCAGTAACATTTTAGAAGCAAACAGGGAGGGAGTGTCTGCTTCTCAAACAGCTTTTGTTTCACCTTTGCAATTATTTATTTTCAAATAGCCCTTCAGGGTAATGTTCCATTTTCTTATTTCACACCCCCTTTTCTCATAAATGAACCGTCATTGCAATAAATCACTGCACAAACAGAGACTTGCACACACTGTGAAAGGTCCAAAGATTTATGTAACACATTCATGTTTCCCACTTCCACATTTTAGTACTACTCTGGCAGAGGCTGGCTAATAATAGCCTCTATTAATATTTCTTGTTGCCTAGCAACCCCGGCAAGTAATAGCTTACTCTGGAAAAATAGATGACCGATAAGGAAGAAAGTGGGGGGGTCGCTGGTGAGGCTGGAGTGGGGGGATTCAATTCATTTATTATCTCCTGGGACAAGAGCAGCTTATTTCTGTGGCTGAGGAATAGGAAAGTAGGCTGGATATTGAGAAATATTTTAAAGCAATTGAAGATGACGTTATTTTCATTTTGCTTCCATTAGGGATGTTTCATTTGATGTTTCCCCAGCAAAGTCAATTAACCTTAATTTCATGCTGATAAAGGTATAATAAGGAAGATTGAATTTATGTCTGCTGCATGCTCGAAGACTAATAACGGCAGATGGAAATAGGCTCTCGGCATATCCAGGGTCAAAATGAAGACATAAGCCTTTGCCTTTGCTGTATTGTATTGACAGAAGCTGAACAATAAACTCCAAAAATTGGAGCAGATAGCTGGAAAACCAAAGACGCTGTTCATTCAGCAGTCTTCTTTCACCGCTGCTGAAAAAGCAAATAAGGAGTCGGCAGCATTACCTTAAGGATACACTTCTCTTCAACAACATCTATCCTTCACTGCACATTTAAAACCTCCTACAAGAACAAGCTCAGCTGGAACAACAGATACGCTTCATCTCGAGGGATGTTGTTGCTGGTTTTTGTACAACATTTAGCCTAAGGCTAAAGCTCTGTAAACTTCACCCTGCTATGGGATTTTCTTTTTCAGCACACATCGATCTTACAGCAAACACAGTTAAATCATTACAGGATTGAGAGCAGTGGATTGGCCATCATCATGCTGCATGGGCATGTCATTTTCTCGCTTTTTGTCTTTTCTGCTCACTGACGGGTGTCTACCAGGGTATGACAATCTCAGGATTTATGACTTGCGAAACACATATGTCCTTTCTCTGGTTTTAGGCTTAATTTATTCATTTCCAAGTGAATTAAAACTTACACAGGCAGCTGAAATGTTTTCTCTTAAATCAAAAATTTGCTAGATTGAGGTTTGTGTGTTCAGGCTTGGGGGATTAATCCTCTCAGTTAAAGTTGCATGTTTTTTCATAATTGCTTTACTGGCATTTTTACAATTTCCTAGACTTAAATTGTAGGACACTGGCATTACAAAACATGGAGCCGTCCATCAGAAATGCTCCTAGACTCTCGCACCTCCACCATGTGCAGCGTGTTTGAACTGAGGCAACTCCTGGACGCTGTGCCATGTGACAACGCTGTTGTGCAGATCCTCTCTGCCGGGGAGGATCCCGGCCTGACCTGCAGCTTCCAGTGTTCCTGCCACTGCAGAGGTGACCCCCGGGGGTCTCGTGTTCAACAAGGCCCCTCGTCGTTCAGGGGCGGTTGGCGGCACTGCCGGGAGATTTGTCAGCGTGATCCATCTCTTGGAAGAAAAAAAAAATAAAGCAGGAGGAACCCTCGCCAGCAAGAGGGTAAATGAGAGGTCGAAGGGGAGTTTGTACAACGGCCCCAACGTGGAGACTAAAGGGGTGCTAGTGCTGTTAAATATTGAAACAGAGCAGCAGCCCCTGTCTCATTATGAGTCTGGTTAGGGAGGAGGAGGAGGAAGGTTGCCTGGATCTCAAGTTTATGAAGCATATTCAGTCCGATGACTGTTAGTAGGAATTCTGTCAAGTATTTGGTTCTGGTATAATATTTTTACAGGTTTTTGTCTGTCTAGCAAGCCTTTAATAAGATACTTGTGTTTAAATATACAACTTCGACCACTGCTGCTCAGATGAGCCACATCAGAATCCCAACTTAATCTCTTTGTCATCCGGCAAGCCTGAAGAAACAGCCTTTCATTTGAACTCGTACTATATCCAATATTTACCCTCACCTCAGCTGGTTGGTGCAGCAGTTTTGATTCATATCAAATATAAAACTGATTATTTGTGGAGGTTTGATGTTTGAACAAATATCCACCTTCATCTGTTGTCAAATAGTGTTTGTACATCATATAAGTACATTATGCCTGAGCGGTGTATGTATGCTCAGTTAAAGTGTGTTGGCCACGTGCATCCCCACGTGTTTGTGTGTTTTCAGGATGTGCCTTTGTCAGAGACACTAATTGCTACGAGGTTGTGCTGCTTTGACGTACAGTAATTTGACTTCATTTAATCTGCGAAAGGAAAATTATTTTGCCTCACTTGGCATTTAGGACATAAACTCTGGGGGGAACAGGCCGTTACTGTTTTAAAGCCAGGACATAAAAACGGTATTGACAGCTGTGTTTAGTGACAGAACAGGGATGGTTTAGATGGGCAACCAATCAAATCATTAAAGAGGTGAGAGTAATATCAGAAAGATCTGGTTGTAGATTTTCATATGATAAATTCAAAGAGGCTTTCGTGGTGTGATGTGCAAAATGATCACAATTGTTAAATGTGCATATCTTTTATATCATTTAAACCTGTAAGAGTGGGTTTTTTTTTAAGTTGCAGAAAATTGCAGTTTGAGTTGATATCACATGCTTAATGCAGCTGGATTACTAGGGTTTTTTTTCTTTTTCCTTTAGATATAATTCAAAACGTAATCTTTCTTTTTTTTTTTTCATTTCAAGGTTTAGACATATAGATGACTTGCTTGCTCCGTTGCCTTTCACTGACATCTTCTGACGAACCCAGATAAATCACTTTTTGGAATAGCCGAAAAAAAAATATTGCGACTTTCCATCTTAGAAAGAGACCGACAGCCTTCAGTGACTACGTTTACATGCAGTCAAAATTCAGCTTAATGATATCCGGTTACTGAAACATTCGGAATAATCTGTTTCCATGCGTGAGCAAACCCTGTAAACAGTTATCCCTGTAAACATGGTAATTGTAATCGTTTGGGATATCTCGATCAAAACAAGCACGGAGAACGTAATGACGCAATTCCCGTCATTACCGCTTCTTCTTCCTGTATCCAAATTCAAGACAACAAAAATAACAGCAGCATGGCGGATAATGAGCCCAGTAGAAGTCGTTTTGTTTCTCGGCCCTGTAGTTCGCCTTTTTCAGCGTCTTCCAGCGGTGCTTGATGCCGTTCGTACAAATCCTGCTTTGCGCAACTTTTCGCTTACCTTTTTGTAAATCTCGCTATCCCGGTACTTTCTACCGTCTACAAATGCCAAAATGTTCATATCTTTCATTACATTTATGAAGTGATTAGTCTCCTCCTGGTCTTGTGTTACGCCATGTTTATAAGAACTTCCTGGACTTAAAAGACCAAGAGTCCTTGCGAAAAGAACATGCGCAGAAAACAAATCAATGTTCCTTTTGATGGGGATATCCCGTTTGGCGTTTACATGACCGAATATTCGGGTTAGAAAAGGAGTAACCCAGGGGTCATATTCTTTTATCTTCTATTATCCAAAGGGGTTATTGGTGTTTACATGGCCGTGCAAAACCAGGTTATTGCTAATATTCCGGTTAGAAAAGGGTTATTGACTGCATGTAAACGCCGTCAGTGCTGTACTCCACAACAGAGGTCAAACACACGGTTTTGAAGGTTTCAAAAGAAATGACAGCAAGATAATTGATAAGACACTCCTATTTATTTAAACTGTAAAAAAATAGTTCTCCAAATAGAAGTGTGCTTTTAAAAGGCAAAGCATTGTTTGTTTTCTGCTTCTTAATATGCAGATTTGATAGCGGAGTAATGAAGATGGACGATAACTGATTGAGCATTAAAAACAAATGCACATTTATCGCAGTTCATGAATATTCATGCCGCTAATTCAAATAACCTTAGGCGACGGTTACGACTAATGAATATTTAAAACAGCTGGGTCACAGAGAATTGAACACTGCATTATATCTGACTTTCTGGGATCATCATGTACAAGAGTAAACAATTAGGAAAGGCACAAATAGATTTCAGGGGTGATCAAAATACATCTGGAAGACAATTTTCCATGATGTCACATTAGGTATGGGCCATTGGCACACTGACGGAGGAAATCATGACAAAGAGGGAAAACAATTGAAAAATGGTCAATAATTCTAATAATTGTGTCTATTAATCAAGTATTCAGTATGTTAATCATCAATAATTATAAAATTAAATACATACATTTTACTAAGTTGTTTTTTTTCTTTTATTACAAGTCTCAGAAATGTCTTATTTCTGTTTTGTTAACTAAATATGTTTGAGATTTGACGTATAAGTCGGACAATCATCCAAATTTTTCAGAGTAAACCAAACTATTAATTGGTTTACTACTACTACTAATAATAATAATAATAATCTACAGTTACTTACTACATTATTATATACAATTAGATTCACTTTGAATCCTAATTGACTATATTTCCTGCTAACCTTTTGACGTGCTTCAGTCAGAGTGTGTCAAAGAACAGGAAAGGAAAAGCAAACATTCAGCGGATCTGGAATTTCAGACCAACCGAGACATGTTTACATTTACAAAGCTTGATTTGAAAATAAATAAACCTCTCTCCCCACGCGTGCTTTAAGCAAGAGAATCCCACATTGAACGATTAAAAGAGGGCCCAGGCTGCTTCCTTTGAGAGATCGGCGTGGTGACTCGCCTCCACCGCAACGCTAATTAGGCCCACCACAAAGCCAGCCTGTGGGGATAATGTGCCATTATTAGAGTCATTTGTTTCAATTAACCGCACTGTGATTCTACAATAGCACTGTGCAGCCCAGTGCAAAGGAGCCATTACTCTAACCCGAGGAACCAGTGAGGTCTGGGACAAGAATGGTATGGATACCTTTTACTGCCAGCAGTTTTGCTTCCAGGCTCCACGAGTTGTTTCACAAATGGCAGAGTAATAACCTTCTTACGTACATTCTTTCTGAGGCTTTGGAGACCGTTACTGACTACGTTTCTTTTTTTTTTTCTTTTTAAATGTTAACCACATAGAACTATAGGCTGCCCGTGTTCGCTTTTACATGCTTACAGCCTTGTGGTTGACTGAATTACCATCCTCCTACTATATACTTATGGTGTTTTAGTCATTTTTAGACTGCATTCAGGTTACTTTCTGAGCATCAATCTCTCTTTTTCTCTCCAGTTCAAACTTTACCCTCATTACTCAAAAAAATCCTCACTGCAAATTTCTAGATTTTTCATATCCATTTTAACCACATCTGTATACAAAGAATCCAAATTGCTTTGACAGCTATTCCCCACTGCCCTCTCTGGGGCAATAGTTATTCATTCCAACCAACAAGGAACCCTTCATAAAAGCTGTTCGTACTGTTTGTGCACTTGTACGGTGCCAGCTGTTGGTTGCAGCTGGAGTCTGAAAGAGCCCATACTGGTTGCAGGTTCCATAAAGCATGATTACAGTACAAGAGGGATTATGACTGTGATTTGTTGCCTCGTGTGAGAGACATAACATTGAGGAACTGTGAGTGTATATAAATGGCTTTGATATCTGCGTTAGAGTGATTGTTTTACCACCAATACCCGAGCGAATTATGTCTTCAGAAGCAATTTTGTTTAACATCACAATTTTCTGATCATTTGGATGATTTTTTTTTTAAAACTGTAAGATTTGTTCATCAAAACTCTCAGTGGTTTTAGGCATTTAACAACTGTATCACAAAGAACAACTCCAATGTTGCCCAACGCAGTGTTTCAGAGCACTTGTCGGCCCTTTCATCACTAGATAATGGAAACTTCGATTGATACCAAGAGGTTGCTGCCCTGTGATGCTTCTGTTGCCAGGCTCTCTCATTGGCTTCACTGGCTTTCTCCCCCTGCTGCGCGCATGTTTACAAAGAGACATCACCAGCTCACATTAAAGGGTTCAAGTTGTCCCCTCAGGCCGTTGCTATGGAAATAACCCTGCCATTGTCGCTCGTTCCAATTTGATTAATTGTTTTTTTTTTTTCCGTTTTTGTGCTGCTGCCCTTACCAAGACCTCATAATGGAAACATATCATCTTGAAAACAAACAATAGAAAAAAGATGAGTGTGAAAGGGGACCTATTATGGCATCTAATACCTATTTTAAACAGGCCTTGGATGTCTTAAAAACAAGCTTTTGATTTTTTTTGCTAAATAAATTATAAATTCAGCCTCTGAGCCATGTCTTTATCTTCCCATTCTCTAACCTCATTATCTATGCAGGATTCTGAGTGGGCGTGGATGCTATGATAATGAGGCTCTGTGCTGATTGGCTGCCTGAATGACGCAATACACCGCTACGGAAAAATGGCGGAAGCTCCGGCCGGCGGAGTTAGTTGTGAGCGTGGTTTCACGCATCAGAGGCCAAACTATGTAAATTGCATTTTCGTTACGTAACGAAAGGGAGCAGAATCTGAACGGCTCGTAGAAGCCACATTACACTGGATGGATCATCCGGGCGGCTGTACAGACACTGCAGAATTTGGTTGCTTTCCTCCTTCTCTGAGTTGGCAGGCTGAGGGGAGACCACTTTATATATGTTAAAGCAAGAAAAAACGTGTTTTTCATAATAGCTCCCCTTTAACTGGACTTTGAGATGGTAAATCTTCCTGCTCTGGCATCTTCTTGTTGTTATGTAGTGATGCAAGTTTTAACTTGTGTATTTGTGTTGTAATAATACTGTTAGAAATACAAATATAAAGACATATTTTTCACTTTTCCCAGACTTACCTGGACAGAGGATAAGCTTTTGCCTCTTTTCCCCTCTTAAATTGCAGTGTGTAGTGCTGAGCTACAGCAACCCACTGGGGCCAATTAGGATGCCAGCAGAGCCAGGAAGTGCATAGCAGATGCTTTTGCCACTACGTATTTATTAAAATCCAATCTGCAGGGGCCCCTCCAACAGCTCGTTAAACTACTGTTAATCTAATTAGCTCTCACTTGCCACTTTTCACCACATTACCAAATACAAGGGCCTCGACGTTGCAATTTAGACTGATTAGGTAGGTTCCAGCGTTGTTAGGCAGAGCTAGTGGGGAGGAGCTGCTCTGAGCTGTCAGTCATTTTCTAATGTCAGATAAATGAAGCAGCTAAGTCCAGCAATAGCTTTGGGCTTGAGTTTAAAAAAAGAAATAATTGGAAGAGGAATGTTCAGTAATGTAAGTCTGCCCATCTGAAAACACTAACGGAATACTCCACATCATAAAGCCCTTTTATATTTATAATGGCATTACACCAAAACTGGATACAAATTCCATACTGGCCTCTTTATAAATCGGTCTATATGATTCCCGCACAAAAACACCCCTTTCGTTTCTTTAAGATCGTGATCATGAATCTGCACTTGGAGTTCATTATTGTTTGGGCTGGGCCATGTTTTTAATTGAAGAGTGCTGCTCGCAGGACGAACGTCTGGTTCTACTCACAAATCTGTGTAGCAGCTTTGACATATAGTCCTGTTCATTGCATGCAGATGGGCAGTCAGACATGAGCTGTAATTGCTTCCAGATGAGCAAGGCACTGTATATGTTTTAAGACATATTTTAGGCCATCAAGACGTCACGGTGAACCAGATGATGGGAATAGACAAAGACAAGGCGTACGCCGGGGTGACTGTAAAATAATTGACAGAGAGTATAGGACTGACAAGCTATTTATAAAAAGCTACTTTAGAAAAACCATTTTGACTTTTGAATTCCATTTTTGGAATCTTAAGGCAGTTTCAGTTTACAGTACCATGCAGATTTAAAGCAGCTTTGTGTATGTTCTCATCTTGTCTGCCAAGATTTCAAAAGGAAACACTGCTTAGAGCATTATAAACAGGTGCACTTTAAAATGCTAGTTGTTATCTGAATAACAACTCATTGCATGGCGTAAAAAAAATCCAAGCCCACATGATCCCAGTTAAAGTAATATAACAAAGATGTGCCTTTTTCTCTCAGAAGCTTCCTTCAGCATTTGATGATGATGTTGCTTTGAGTCATGAATAACCAGTCATGAAGCTGAGTAAGGATGACTTAAATATCTGTAATTCAAGTCCAAAACTTTTGATCATATTCATCTTTTTTCACACCTGCTCCCTGACAAGTTCAAAATAAACATGATGTTGCAATTTTAAAGCAGCTGGTTTTCTGAAATGGATGTCGGATTTGTACCGCTTTGAAATTTCAGTTACACAAAATGTCTCCAAGAACCTACTCTCTCCTCATGGCTTTGGGTTACAGCTTGAGGTGAAATGTTTAGACATGACAACCTGACATTACTCTCACAACTGCTGCTTCAACAACAGTAGCTCTTTATACATTTATTGACAAAGTGGGCTTCATCCTGGTATACTGGTGTTTAGAGGTCCATTTTTTTCTGTTGCACAAATGCATTTCTCGCATTGAATTTTCTCCATGAAACATTTTACACATGCTACTATGAAGGAGCATCTCTGCAACCCAGATATTGAACCGTTAGCTGTGCGTTTCCATCCATATTATCGACCGAGAGAGTTCACTTGCGTTATTTTGTCATGTTCAGCCGCTGCTAATGCTGCAGCTCAGTTGTTGCCAGGCTACAAACCCGAGGCCCTCACGCAATCATGGCAATCTCTGAAGAGTCCAGCCACATCTCTTACGTTCTCTCTCCTACACTTCCAACTTTCCAATAGTTTCTTAGATGCTGCACCGCAGAGAAGAAAAAGGATGGATTTATGCAATCAAATATTAGAGATGTAAACAGCTCATCTGCCTGTCCTAGAGTCAGTAAAGCAAATTATAACATTGTCCTTCTCTTCTCTACCTAAGAATTAATTGTTCAGAGGAAATCTATGACCAGCAGAACTATGGGGAAGAAACTGCAGCAGAGAGCTTTGAGTCCAAAGGCTAGGGTTGCACACATGGAGCCACATGGAGATGACATCGATGCCATGACTGAGTGCATGACAGACTACATTAACTTCTGTGTAGAGATCACTATTCCCATCAGATACTTCACAAATAAGAAGTCAAGTGATAGTGTGCTTCTTCCTCTTCTTCTGCCCCCACACTGAGCTCACACTGTCTTGGATCATAACACAGATCCATTCACATCTCCCGCTACGTCATGACATACTGAAATCCCCTCTGCCTCCATGTCTTGCCTGTTTGTTTTCAGCAGTGAGTTGAAGAGGCGGCTGAACACAAACAACACTGTCGGTCCAGATGGTGTCAACCCCAGATTGTGAAAGTCCTGGAGAGACTGTTATTGGTCTGAACAGACAAACAAGCACCTTTCAAGGCCCGATGCAGTTTACTTATGGTCATAAGGTTTTAGTTAAAGTTGATATTATTTAGCTGCTTCAGCCAGCCTGCTTTGATCGTGACAAAGCTGGTAGTACTGGAAGGATCAGGTGCTTGGATTTCTCCAATTAAACAGAAATGATTTTAAGTGAATGAACCATGTAAGTTCATATCGTAAACACAAAATGTTCATATTAATCCATTCTATGAATACTTGTATTTAAAAATGGACAGTTTATTAATAATTTGATAAAAATGTTGAACATCATTAGGACCCTTTTTAATTCTCTGAAGCAAAGTTTTACAGCTATTGCACACTTTCACTTCGAACAACAGAGTAATTTTCCAGCTCAACGGGCCAGTTTTACTGGAAAAACTCAGAGTACATTTCCTGCCCACCAGTAAACAGACAGCAAGACAAGTTTATCAAATAGCTGGTGAATATAATGGAGTGTTTAGTTGGTAAGCAGCCAGATATTTTCCCAAGGAATCTGTGAGGAGCAAAGAGCAGAGAAAGTATTGAATTCAAATTCATCAGATGGACTTATGAGCAAAATGAAATGAAGAAATAATTTAGCTGTATTTGTGCTGCATGTGGAAATTTCACAACTTAATAATGGCTGCTTCAGAAATTCCACTCTAACATGCTTTTTAATATATCAAAATAGTATTTGGAGAGTCTGTATTTGTCCAAAACAAATACCAAGAACCGTGTGCATGCCACGGAGGAATATTTCAGTATGGAAGCAGGAACAGACTTTAATAAATAAATAAAAACTCATAGGCAACCTATCTTTAATATTAATACTGCTTTGATTTAAATCTGACAGTTGTGTTTGACTTTCTTTGGTGGACTATATTATTCATTTATTTCAAATCAGTTTAATCATTTTCCCCATGTCAGTCCATTATGGCAGTGTTACTATGGTAATGATCCAATAACTGTATATGAAGGTTCATGAAAGGACATAATAATTTACAGTAATCTCAAAATACTATTTTATATTGCTGTTCATTCAAAGGTACAGTATATTGAATGTATTTCCATTGGGTTCATGTGAAAATACAGAATTTAGGACATGTCAAACATCAACTATTTCTGTTTAAGACTTTCTCCTATCTGCTTTTTTCACTCCATTAAAATACCGTAACAGTTATTGCATGTTTAAAAATGTTCAGTCTGATTTTTTCTGCTGTCACTCAGTAATCACCATTTTGCTCACCCTTGTTACTGCAAGAGTTACATAAACTGCGCTCTTTAATTGCATCATTATTTAGTCTTTCACTGCTCCACTCAGCACTTCATTGTATACTAAGAAATGAAAGTAATCTTTTTTTTTCCTCATTACTGACAGGTGAGAAACCATTGTGGGAAATTTTCAGCTGCAATATGCTTAAATTCACCCTTTATATTCTTGTAAATAACAAGTCTATTATTCTGCTTTCACTAAAGCCTTTTTGAGAAAAGCGGTTGTAGAATAGTTAGCTGGTTAATGAGCACATAGAATGTTTAAAATTATTTCCCCTTTGCTTTATCGTGTTGCTGTACTTTTTGACAAGGTCTGCAAAATTAAAGGTATAAAATCAATTTTTATGATGCCTGACGAGCGTATGAGCATCTGCCTCTCATTTCACTATTTTGGCCATTTTGGCAGCAATAATTTGATAAATATTAGTATCTTAAACATCATGTCACGTAAACCTGTTCTCATCCTTCTCCACCACCCACAAAGTGAATCCATGATTAGGCATAATATTGCCTCTTTGAATTTACTTTTTCTTACTTTTCCTTTTTTCTTTCTTTCTCTCTCTCTCTCGTTCCCCAAGATCAAAGATTTCCCTATCAATCTTTGATTAAAGCAGCTAAAGTAGACACACACATACACGTATATATGCTCACCAACCCTAAAACTATTCCCCATTTAACCACTTTTTGCCCTGAAATCCAAGGTGCCGTCTGTACAGACTTTGGAAGTGGATTGCATTCAGCTTTGATGGACACTTTCATGTTGCAGCCATCACTGTGTATCTATGGATCACCTCAGAGTAGTTCCACTTTGTTTTTATGGTCTTTTGAAATGGGTGCACCCTGCAGCACTCTTCACATTGCTTTTCAGTGTACATGATGATAATGATTATGATGCACATATTGAAAACGCTGGGAATGGAAAATTCCCTCTTTTACTAGCAGTTGCTTTTATTTCATGTTGTCTCTTAAACTCTGTTGTCTGCATTGTCCTTGTTGGTGTTATCTGTCTTCTTCTTTCTAAATCAACCCCAACCCTTCTGTTTTTATCTGTTTTCTTTACATCAACTCTGTCTCTCCTTTCCCTTACATCTTACTTTTTCTCTCTTCTTTGTCACTCTCACTTCCTCATTCTCCCTCCCTCTCTCTACTTTTCTCTTTGTTTCTGCTGTTTTGATAGTGATGCAGTTATCAGGCTGTCAATTCTAATCTTGTCTTGCCAGAGCAGTGCTGTCCATTTAGAATTACAGCAACCCCCCGCGCGCCCTGACGCCCTCTCTTCACCTACCATCCTTTCCGTCTCTTTCTCTCTCAGACAAGAGAAATGCTGATGGGATGAGCAAGCGAAGGCTGACACTGTAGTTCAATCTTTTGCTGCCAAACTACAAAGCTGTTGACAAAATATTTTTAGACTCTGCTCCTCTGTACGGGACATGGTTGTCTTACCTAGCAACAGCAATGTGCTGTGTTTTGTTTGCTGTACCGCAGTTCAGAACATGAATGTTGTTTTTTTTTTACATTATTATTATTACTATTTTTCAGCACACAAGTGGTGTCTTTTAGCGTTGCATGTGTCCTCTTAGGAAGAATGGCAACAGGCTGGTGACAAATCTATGGAAAGCCCTTAGAAACAAATAAATGCAAATGCTACACACGTACACGGTTTGGTGTCCATTAAGCAAATGACACTCATGATTGTGTCCGATTATTCAATGGCGGTTATCACTTGTTATCACTCCCAGCAGCTGCCCTTTTCCACCTATTAGGAAGCTCACTTTTCACTTTGCATTTTTCATATTTTCACTAATAAATTCACCATCACAGTCTACTGGTTACTTTTACTTTAACCCATGAGACTAAGGCAATGCAATTTATCATTTAGCAAGTTTTCATTAACACTACAAAAAAGTAGGTGTAATTAAACAATTTGAAAAAACTGTGAAATCTTTCAAAAACCTTTTTATTACTATCATGAGATGGTTTTTCAGATGTGTAGACGGTCCTGGCATCACTGGGTATGACAAAGGCAAATCAGGTACAACCATTTGAATCGTCATACAGTTTTCGCAACAGCGGTAGGGGCAGTGTCAGTAATTTCTCCAGAACTAAAGATGTTTCTGTCTATCTTATTCAAAGTCAAAATCTTCTCTTTTGTTTCAAAGAGTTCACAGGGCGAGTTTCTTGGACAGATAGGGTCATAAAAAGAAGACTTGCAGGGCGACATTTCTTGAAAGTTACACTTATTTGCATTACATCGTGCAATGAAAACACAGTTTCAGAATTGTTGTTTCTATTTTGTCAAAGAGCGTAATGATAATCCAACTATTGTTTTCGTATGCAATAGTGCTTGAAATCTTTTTTAAGTGTCTGTTTTCACTTTGGTTTGTTAGCTTTCAGTAGGAAAAATGTTCTGGTGATGGGGAGCATTTTGTCGGCTTGCTTCAGGTCCACTTGTCTTCTTAGAAAGGAATAGTGTCTTTAAGGGCAACAGTTTGATGAGCACAAAAATTATATTTCATAGTCATCTGACATCAACAATTGAGCTCTTTGTTGATTACAGTTACTGTACAGAAACTTGTTCTTTATCTTCCGTTGGCACATACTGTAGAGACCTGAACACTTTCTAAACACTGTCTAATTTGTTTATGACTGAGTATAATTATTATTGACCTTCAACACTGTACGCTTCGTCAAATCTGATTTGATGCTTTTGTTTACAGTTCAGTAGACTGTTATTCTGTCTTGCTTTGCAAATTTGCAGCCCTTTTTTGCAAGCAATATAAGTTTCACTTGTGTATGCAGATCATGATCTGATTTCCTTCTCATACATTATCATACAGTAGCTCACCACAACAGACTGGTGCAGAGTCTGCATCCCCCCAGTTCTCTTCCACTCATGAACCTGACCTCAAGGTTTTTGAACTTCTCTTGAGGCAGCACCGACCCCCAGCCTGAGGAGGGCATGCCGCATTTTTCCAAATGAGAACCATGTGTTCAGATCATGGAGATGCTGATTTGTATCCCAGCCACTTTACACCTGATGCCAACAGAACAACATCATCTGCAAAAACCAGTGCTGGAATCCTAAGGCCTAAAGCCAACTAAAATTACTATTTCTTAAAATTGGATCAAAAGATAAGACAATCAGACAGTTCAGTTGTTAACTAAAAATATGTTCTCAATTAACAATGTAAAATCGGTAACCAGTTACATTTAGACAAGCGTAATATTATTTTACAAGTAATATTTAATAGTATTTTATTAGTTTTTGCTTGTTTGTTTTTTTTTAATATCATGAATTCTTTTAACTGTTTTCACTTTCGTTCTTTATTACCGTACTGAAGATACTGGAGTTCAAAAACACAAGTCTCAAATAATTATAGAAGAAGAAAACTTTCTTTTAAATGTGAGCACATGCCATTGTGAGCTCTTTAGTGTCATTACTCTCTTCTCTGCGTGAATACACATACATTTTCCTGGAGATTATTCAGCTTTCTTTCCTTCCTTTTTTCTGTCATTACATTGGCTTTGATATCAGTTTCTTCTATTTTCACTTCAAAGACTTGGGTGGAACAGATGTCATTTCAAATGCCTGTCTTCGGCCTCATTGCCTAAAAGTGAGGTGTGATTATTTTTTTAATGAAACCACTCATACTCACAAACATGCTAGACATAAAATGAATATTACCTGGAAAATGTGGAATATACAAGCAGTGCTTTTGCCAGGAAGATTCATTAATTTCTGCCCACTTCAAAAGTTTTTGAGGTTTTTCTTTAGCCACTAAATTCATTCTTGGACCTGTGCTTTGTAATAGTTCATTACATGCTGTTTTGAATTCAGTTTGTTGTTGGCCTAATGCTTTTCTAAAACAACACACTTTTCAGAGGTTGTCATTTCATCTTTTTGCAACTGATAATCATAGTTGTGTTTTAATCTTGTCGTTATTAATCTCATAATCTCGTAGTTGCTGCTTAATCTCACAGTGAGTGGATAGTAGATGAAAACGAATTCCTTTAAATGTCCTCAGGTTGCTGTTTGATACTCATGGAGGGGCAGATCTCGACCTCGATCGATTTTTTTCCCCCCGCTCAGTTTGAAAGCTTAAAGCCTAGATCGAGGGATTATGAAAGAAACCATTGACAGAAATGTACTTTTTCAAAGATGCAACATGATGAAATGGCAGCTTGGCTTGGGAGATGGTGTCTCTGCCAGGAAGGCAAAAAATAACATCATTACATCCCTCAGAACTCTAAACAAATTTTGGGTAACTCCTTATAAAGCTGCAACAGTAAATAGTGAAGTATTACTTTCAGTAACCAGTATATCATTACATATTCAGAATGTCATATATTTAGTCACATGGCTGAAATTATATATATTTTTCTTGTTATAGCATCTAGGAAATCAGGTTAACTCATATTCCACTGATACTAATGGTAACATAAAGCTGTCACTCTATTTCCCCTCTCCCTTTTTCTGTCTCTGTCGTGTGGGATGTGATTTCTCTTGAGCAAAGATGGCAATTTCCATTTAAAATCGCATCCAGGATCAGGTGACCTGCATTTGACTCCCAGTCAAAGCCATACCTGGAAAATGAAAATGTGTTTGTGTGTATTGGATGCAGTACATCACACAGATGGGAGCAGCATTGCTTCCTTGAGATGTTGACAGAATCCAGCTAGTTGACAAACTAACAGGGTACACACTGTGAAAACTTTGCATTTAAACCTTTTTTCTAATGTCCCCTTTGTCTATGTTGTCTTTATGGTGTACATAAAAACAGCCAAAATAAGAAAATATAGATACCCAAAAAGCCAGCTTATTTATCAACTGATAAAATAATGTAAATGTGTCCACTAAATATGTAAATTTAGAGTGCACTTGCCCAGATGAATCAAAATGTTGTTTCCGGGCCCCGATAGAGAGTAAGGTTTAGGGGTTAGGTGTGAAGGGAAGATATGTTAATGTTGAAGTCATGAATTGTAAATGGCTAAGGTAAGGTAAGATTAAAGCACAAACTTGTGTGCGTGCAAAAAACAGCGTCTTATCTACTTAACGCACCCCACCTATAAATACACTACATACTGTAATGAACAAGAATCCCCACACGTCTCTCCGTTGCAGCGGTAAGAAAAGACCTATTATTAACTGATTTATGACCGGCATTTTCTTCATCTCACCTCCTCTCCATCGCTCTGTTCTGTCCCCAGATAAGCAATGAGAAGCGACCCTCGGCAGAAATGATGAAGCCCAAACCCAAGCCTCAAAAGAAGAAGAAGAAGAAGGACCCCAACGAGCCACAGAAACCTGTGTCTGCATATGCGCTCTTCTTCAGAGACACCCAGGCAGCCATAAAGGGCCAGAATCCAAATGCCACCTTCGGGGACGTCTCCAAGATCGTTGCCTCCATGTGGGATAGCTTAGGAGAGGAGCAGAAGCAGGTACAAAATGCCAGAGTATTGAAATGTATGAGTCTCCAATATGGGCTATATGGACCAAAAGTCATATCTCGATATTTTCTAGCTGAATGGCGATACTCGATATATATCGATATTTTTTCTGTGTCATAATTGGGGTTTCCCCCAAAGCATTATAGCATAGCATCTCTGTTAGCTTCACCTTTTTCTGAGGCAAACCCTTAAAAAAACAGTCAGTTTTAATACAAAGCCTCGTGCCAAATGTCACACAGGTACATTTATTAACAGAGGTCTGCACAATATCAAAATGTATAAAACAAATGAAATAAAAATAAACTGCCTGCATATATAATAAAAATGCTTCTTGAATAAAATAAAACAAATATCCCTTTCCTGCATAACAATTAAATTCAAATACACTGTGCAATTAATACAATGTTGACAGTAACAGGCAGACCTTTCCACTGAGGTTGACAGTTGTGCAAATAACAAAACATGTGTGCAAATCTCAAATAAAACATTCAAGTCAATTTGTCACAAAATAAGCTATATCAAAATCATAAAAAAAAAAAAAAACATTTTTTTTTTTTAAATCGATATAAACGATATTGTCTCGTACCATATCGCGTTTGAAAATATATCGATATATATTAAAATCTCGATATATCGCCCAGCCCTAGTCTCCAACAGATGTGGTTAAATATTATACACAGTTCTACTTAGCGCTTAGCATTTTTGTTATCTGAGCAGTAAATTAATCACTCTTATTTTAAAGACAATATCGCTTGTGTGCTATCATTTGCACTGCAAGCTTGTCTTAACCAGCTCTGGGGTGGCCTTGGCACGGGGGAAGGCTGTCTGTCTTCTGCATTTTGCAACTGCTGACAATCAGGTGGCCTGTGGACCGGCTGAGCACTGCTGGGGCTGTGTCCTCTAGGGGGGGCCACTTTAATCACCCGCCATTCAAGGCCAGCCTGGAAGGGTCTGGGTCACAGTTGCAGTGCAATCGCTGTTGCTGTTGGCTTTTCTGCCTGGGCCACCGAGGCTAGATTGTAGATCTAGTGGAGCTCAAATGGAGCAATTTCATTTCAGTAGAATCACCTGACAAAAGGGCAGATTCAGTCACAATGAATGTTTGGGTAACTTTAAGATGGGTAGCTTTTTGTAACTGAGTTAAGTTGGGTATGTGCTATCTGACTGACTGTCAGATTTCTTAAGTCTGCCTAATTGCCCATTTTTGGATCAACCGGGTTTGGGCAGAGTCCGTTTCTGCCAACATAGACTTAAAAACCTGGCTCCAGAACTTCTCCTCAGAAACCAGATCCCTCAATACAATCTTCCATAACAATGGGTTGCTTCTCTCTGAAGTAATTAGTGGTATTTTTTTGAGCAAAAGTTTACATTTTGCAATATGACCATAGTTCATGAGCTCAATATCACAGAATGGCATCAGACATCAGAATGTTAACTTCATTATTATCAGTAGTAGGTTTCTTTTTTTAAGATCTCGTAAGCTTCACGGTCAGGAGCTCCTAGTTAAGAGATGTGCTCTTCAAACTGCAATGATGATTAACATTTGGCACAGTATCTGAATATCCAAACCAATATAAGAAAAGTATCTACTTTGAGATGATGTGTAAAAGAAATTCCTTAAATAACAGATTTTGACAGCACCAGCAGATGGCGTGTGCACTGCGGCTGCAGCCTTTTTGTTGCCATTATCTGCTGCATAATTACCACGACGTTTCTGTGAGTTACAGCTCACCTTAATGAGCCAGTACTTCTCTTTCTAAAGATAATCCATCCATCCGTTTATCCTCGGTCCCCTGGCTCTCATTAAAATGATTTTCTTTCTAAATTCAATTCTAGCTAAGGGAAGAGGAGGAAGAGTGGGGGAGTGTCGTGTGCAACAGCGGCCTTAAAACAGTCTGAGACTAACAACGTAGGACATTTTACAAGCAACTTATGGTCAATATGGGAATCAGGGAGATTTCAGGAGTCCAAGAAAGATATGTTTTTCACTGGCTAAATGTTCCTCTGAGCTAAGAAGAAAGTAAACAATCACACAAAGACACAAAGAAAATATCATTGTTTCTGCTTGTCACATCGCAGTCCAAAGAAGTGTTTCAGGTGTGTCTAAGCTAAATATAATATTAGTTAATATATTCTTTGCTAATGGAAAAAAGAATCCTGCAAAGCTAGAGGCCAAGGTACTGTCCCATTTGCTCTCTTCTCTCCAGCCTCTATAACACTCCCTACCATGCATCTTCATTGGCTCTCTGACAAGCTGGGACGTGTGAAGTTCTCATTTCCACTCTCTTTATTTATCTCTTGCCTGCTATTTTGATCCTGCCTAGAATACACAATTAGTGTATCCCCCTTCAGTATCGTTTCATCCTTGAATTTGGCTGAAGGGCATCTTGGCTATTCAGGAGAAAATCTATTGTTTTTGCTGCTATTTAAAGTCACCCCCCCTTTCTGCAGTAATAGGTAGGAAACTAATGATGACTGAGTTGTAGGAGGTCATGATGTTGCGTTTTATAAGTGGTCCTTTTTGTTTTCCAGCTCAGTTCATTACTAGAGTGCATGGATTTAGAAATGTATGTTTTTGTGTCTGTAAATGTGTTTATATAATAGTATTGAAAAAGTAATAATAATGAAAAAACATAGTTTTCCAACTAAGAGTTATTCTCCTTGGACTTTTTTTTTATGTTCACATTTCACTTAATCTCACAGTTAAAAAGCACATTTCCAGTACAATTTTAGACATGCACTTGTTAAATTAATGAGACCACAAGGAAAACTGTTGGTACACTGCCAAAATCCATTTCTATGTAAGAAAAATAAAAATCCTGTTTTAAGAAAATTGGTTTTAAGTCAACAAAAATGTACTAACCACATGGACAAAGAGGTTTTTTCTTAAAAGAGGTTTTTTGCTTGACTAGATTTGTGTAATATTATGCTAATTTCTAGAAGGGCTGTTATTGTAGTGTATCGGTTATAAATGGTCACCACTTCACAACCCTTCTACTCTGTCCTAGTGCGTGTTGTGACATTAAGTGACAGCAATCTCAGTTTGGACATAGTAATCAGTGTTGCTGCAGGGTCACTAAACTTCAAGTCTGTGTCCAGTCTTTAGTCCTCAGTGTCCACCATTGATACAAGTCAAGTCCAAGTCCAATCCAATCCAAATAACAATGCTGTCAGCTTTTTATCTGAAATGACCAAGCCAGAGTAGCCGACGAGCTAGAAGTCGCTCCCGGATTCGGCCCGTTAGCCTTCGGCCAGGGGTAAAGGTAGATGTTATCTTTGCTTAGCTAAGCTTTATGCTTGCACCCCCTTCCAACTCATAGCCTCTCACGGTGATCTGTTCATACAATTAACAGCACAAGCCATATTATGTTTAAAGGAAGAATTATTTTACTCTATTAGATCTTTATTCACAGTTCAAAAGTCATGTTTACCGAAAGTCACTTTAGCTAAAGTGATGACACATGCATTTGTGGCGTCATATGATATCAATTGATGGGTAGGGCCTACGTAAAAATTCACCCAAGTACATTTGTCATCACTGTGAAGGTTAACTATAGCGACCAAAATCGTCTTTTATTGTTTTTTTTTTGTATTATTATTCTAGGCTTGAAATAGTTTTGGAGGCAGCCCCTGCTGGTATTTGGGAGAACTGCATATACCAGGACTTCCTGCATTATAAAGTTTACCAAGTCCACACTTGTACTGTAATAAATCACTGTTCTTATTGTTGGGGCCAAATAAAGGAGAGAAACTGTTAAAAATCATAGTATCAGAGGACCTTTGTGTCTTTTGTGGTTCCAAGATTGTCCTCAAGTAAAGTAAAACATCACATTTCATTAAAGCTGGTGAAAATAAGGCTTTTTACGGTTAAAATGGATTTCTCTTTTATAACCATATTTTCAGTTGCTTCCATCCTCCACCAACACATTGTACACAACAACTGTGCATTTTCTCATTTGATTTACTGTCCAATCTCAAACATGTGACAAATATCGCAGGCACACTGTGGCTCTGTCTGTCACTGTCACTGACATGTCTGAAAGAAAAGGGGAGAAATATTGTTTTAAAAGTGACCAGTGTCTGAAATGTTACATCTTAGATGGACAGGTATGTGTGTGTGTGTTGACTAAAAAAAAAAACACCTGCATGTAAAAACCTGCAGAAACAAACAGGAACTCTTAAGCCCATTCTTGATATAAGAACTCTGACTTCATTGTTGTTTGAGGTATATGAAAAGCATGGTTTGTGCATCACTAAAACAATATGAAAGGCAGTTACAAACAAAACTTATACAAAGGGATCATAACCTAATGTGCCAAATGACAACAACCATTCTGGTTTATCACTGATGTCAGTCTACTGAAAGTGTTATTGCAGAGCTGAAGAGGCAACGAGAGAGAGAACAAAAGTTCCAGTTCATTTCTTTAGGTGGATTGTAATGGAAATGATGTGTTGCTGCAATAGAGGGAGACACATTGAGATGAGGGAGTATTAATGCTATGATGAGGAAATGGAGGTGTTCTGTACCATTGGCTCTGATGGAAAGAGAGCCATTACTGATGAGATTGTGCACGGGTTTGTGCATGCGCATGTCCATGTGTGCTGGATGTGGTTAAGAAATGGTTTGAATGAGCCAGAAAGAAGCTTGTGTGTCTGTGTGTGTGTGTGTTGACAGATGTATGTCTGCACATTTAAGAGCATGTCAAAGTCTCCTCTCACCCGAAGCATCTTGTTTTGATTTTTTTTTCTTCTTCTTCACAGGGATACAAGAGGAAAACTGAGGCGGCTAAGAAAGAGTACCTGAAAGCCTTGGCCGCGTACCGAGCCAGTCTGGTTTCCAAGGTAACGCTTATGACACACAGGCCCTGGATAAGACTGATGATGTATTGGATGGAAAATCCTTGCTAATGGACTGGGTGGGGCCTCCGATGGATGAGACAGTGCAGACGGGGAGGGTGGGGGCATCTCATGCAAAAAAGAACAGGCCATATTTGGAACAATACCTGATTTCCATAGGTTGGAGATTGGGGGTTGGGATTTGCTGCTAGAATGGTGATATAGAGAAGGGGGAAGGGTCACCGTGGCAGACCACAGAAGCATATGGAGGCATCATGGATGAGGGCTGGAAGATGGAAAGGAATCGCTATCAGAGAAATCAGATGAACATAATTTATACAGTGCCTGTCTTTTAGAAAATACCATTTCTAAATTCATCTGACACTAACAGACACCTGTGTCATGCATGAGATCATCAATTTCCTTCTCTCCTCATCTACAACAGGAAGTACATTAAAATCAACACAGGCGATCAGGGTTTGATGCTGTTTCGAACCTCTGACACTTTCCTGCTAATTTAGATCTATGACACTCCTTTTTCCCCGTGAACGGTGATGTCTTGTACACACCAGCAAGGCAACACAGGGACTAAAGAAAGGGATCGAGGAGGTGCTGTGGATTGCATTGTTTAGTGCCTCTTTGTATTAACAGCACACAATGTAGTGTGGGGAAGATTCCTTTTGTCATTCCATTTGTTCTGCAGGCAAACAGCCTCATTTCTCTTGCTTGGAGTCCTGCATATATGTATGTGCGTGTGTAGATGTGTATGCACACACGGGTGTGTGTCTCCCTCTTTTTCCCATCTATACGTCAAGGTGTCTATTGATCATTACCTCAGCCCCGGCTCTATTCATACAAATGGGCTCCATTACCGTCTAATCAACACTGATGGCTGGAGATGAGCAATCTGACAGCTCATCACAGAGGCCTGGGGAGGGTGGAGATGGGGTATTTTGTGTGTTTTGCACCTGCTCACTGTCCAGACCGAAAAAGGTCAGGTTTGTGGGATTTTGGTAAAGGACTGTTTCACACATGAGGCCGTTGCTTGAGGCAGTGAAGCCCGTCTCAGTCCCTCGTCCGGTTCCTCCAAAAAACAAACAGTAAAAGCTGTTGAATTATAAATATGCATAAAACTGTTTTTTGATCTTTTGATTGCTGGTGTCAGCTATCTTCCCGAACTATACTGGACAGCTGCACCCAGCAAATTTAAAAAATATATATACTGTACATAACATAACAGCTTTTGAAGTACTGACATTAATTCTTGAAACACTGGATATAACTACCCAGCAAAAAAAAACTAAAACTTATGACAGAACACTGAAATCATCTGCTTAAAGTTACTGAATGTAGACCTGAAACAGTTTTAACCCTGCCATCTATGTTTCTCCATAATTAACATTTGAATTAACATGATTTCTTACTGCAAGACTGTGCTCGACCGCCATCAAACGTCCATATGGACTGGACTATTTTCGTAGTTACACTCCCAACGAATCCATTGTAAATGTTATCTTCCCTTCAGATGTCGCAGCACTCGGATACCAGAACACCTGTTCCATGTAGCTTCGCAATTCTTTGTTTACTCATCACTGCTTTCGCTTTACCTGATAATATGAGTTGATCCTTGCTGATGAACTTTCTCAGCACTTGCTTTTTTCTTCTTCTAATGGAGGATTCATTTAGAATCATTTAGTAATGAGTCTGTGGATGCTGAAATGCTGTGGCATTTTGCACTAGTTGTAATAAGCTGCAGCCTTACAATGTGGTGTCTAAAGCTCGGCAGAGCACAAAACTACTGAACAAGCAATTACGTTTGACCTTAAAAATGCCTACTTAATAATACACTTTCACCCCCAACTGGATATGGGAGTCTACTACAGGTGGTAAAAGTGTGGTTATTGACTTTGAATTTTAAGTTATTATTTGCTCCCTTTCCATACAGTCCATTAGTGGGCTGATACATAGAGCAACAGCGATGCCTGTTCACACATTGACAATTTTTAGACTCAATATTTAACCGAGTATGAACATTAGTCATAATCCAGCATCCAGTTAAGACAAGAACTCAAGGTTTCCAGGCAAAGTTTTGTCAGATTCTTGTGCTTTATAACCTTGTGAGTCCAGCAAAAGTCAAAGACAGCAAACAGTCTTCAGGATTTAGTGAAATCCCAGCAGCTGATAAGCAAACAAACACCAGCTGGTTAGCTGGTGGCTTGCGTACTGTGGCTGTCATTTATTAAACCCAGCCTGGCAAATAGCATCTCTCTTTAAAAGTCGAGACGGGGGCTGAACATTGGTGTTTTGGGTTTCAGCTTACATCTTTTATTACTGAGGTTTTCTTGTATTGTTGAAACTGTGGTTTGTCTCTTTTTTTTTTTTTCTGTTTGAATCCACAGACTTACAACGACCCTGAACCAAAAAGTGCCCAGCAGACCAGCCAACCCTCCCACATGCTGCCCCCCAAGCAGCCTTTGTACAGCGTGCCCCCTCAGCCCTCCTCCCCCTACCTGGGCCCCCCGGGCTCCTTCCCTCTCTCAGACCTCCAGAGCTACGGCGGGCCGCCCCGCCACACCCTGGCATCCACCCTCAGCCAGTCCCAGATGCTCCCACCCAGCATGAGTGCCTCTCCCCCAGCACCCTTCCAGATCAGTCCACCTCTGCATCCACACACTCAGCTCTCCCTGAACCAGAGCTCCCTGCTCAATCAGCCAATTCGGATGCAGCAGTCACAGCCAATCATCTCGCACCAAATGGGGCTCCAGGCCTCTCTGCATTCCCCTCCTCTCAGCCAACAGGTTGGTGCGGCCATCATTACACGCTGTGGCACATGCTCGTCTGAGTAATGATGCATGCGTTGTATGTATTTCGGTTCCTCACAGTTATGGAATTTGTGCCAAACATGCAACCATCATCTGTAATTACTAACTGATAGTTATTAATTAGTGTTGCACAAACACATTTATCACCCCTAAAGGGGTAGCTAATATGCTTTGATTAAACTTCGTGATTGGCCTGTCTTTTTTTTCTCCTTTTAATTTCTGCTGATTTTCAAATAAAAGAGCTCTCAGTTCACCACTCTCACATACAAGCTATTGTGTTCAGTCCAGCTGCAGGGGATCATGTCAGAGCAAGACCAAGTGTGATTTCAAGAACCATTGTAATCAAGCAATAAGAGCAAATGGATAGAGAAAAACAAGTGGTTTTGCACTCCCGGCAGCTGATGTCGACCGCTGACATAGGGCTGGGTGATATGGACCAAAAGTCATATCTCGATATTTTCTAGCTGAATGGCGATACTCGATATATATCGATATTTTTTCTGTGTCATAATTGGGGTTTCCTCCAAAGCATTATAGCATAGCATCTCTGTTAGCTTCATTTTTTTCTGAGGCAAACCCTTAAAAAACAGTCAGTTTTAATACAAAGCCTCGTGCCAAATGTCACACAGGTACCTTTATTAACAGAGGTCTGCACAATATCAACATGTATAAAACAAATGAAATAAAAATAAACTGCCTGCATATATACAATAAAAATGCTTCTTGAATAAAATAAAACAAATATCCCTTTCCTGCATAACAATTCAATTAAAATACACTGTGCAATTAATACAATGTAGACAGTAACAGGCAGACTTTTCCACTGAGGTTGACAGTTGTGCAAATAACAAAACATTTATGCAAATCTCAAATAAAACATTCAAGTCAATTTGTCACAAAATAAGCTATATCAAAATCATTTTAAAAAAAAGCTATATCGATATAAACGATATTGTCTCGTACCATATCGCGTTTGAAAATATATCGATATATATTAAAATTTCGATATATCGCCCAGCCCTACGCTGACATAATTGTGGCCTCATACGCCATCATGAAGCTTGGATGGCATAACTTCTGCTTGTGTTTTTCTCTCCTCCGATCTTCAGGGATTCTCCCATCTTCAGGCTGATTACCAGAACAGCGTCGGCGGCTCACAGTCTCCAGGGGCGCCCAATCCAGTGCACGGTCAGAACCCCGACTGGGATGGCGAGTACTGCAACAGGGACTGTGGACCCAACCATTGTGGGTGAGTTGGAGCAACTGTGATTGCTGGTAAAAATAAAGCAGGTTGCGTGACACTCATTTTCCGTGTGAACCATTTCACTTCACTTGAGACTCAGACGGTATTAATCACAAACTGCAATTTTACTGCTAAAGCAAAGCGTCTCTTTGAAATTGAAATGACTAATGCAGCGCTAGAACAATGCTGTTACAAGCTCGGAAAAAGTGTGACATCCAATTAAGTTTCCCCATGTTTCACTCGGCACACATTGCTTTATTGAACACGGGATGTTTTCTCTCACACCTGAAACTCTGCTTAGAAAGGCAGTTGAGTCTCCTGAATTTAGAGCTGATTCATCTTCATGCCAAATGGGATCACGCCTTGGTCAAATTGTGTTTGGAGCTCTTTCAAGTAGATTGAGTCTTCGGTTAAATCTTCATCCTGTGTGTCAGATCATTGTAGTTTGTGATTTTAGATGGCGCTGAATTATTTCCAGTTTGTCAGTAAAGATAACTGGAGAATAGACTTTGGTATCTGACATTTCAAAAAGCGACTGATCTGCAAATTTTGACTTCATTCTTATTGATGTCTGTTGTTTGTCTGCAGCTTTTATGTTGGTTTTTGATATACTCCCTAAGCTAAGACTTTAGTGATGCGTTTTTTTTCCCCTGGTGAAATATAGGATAAGCAGACTTGTAGTGAGAACATTACTCTGTTCACTGATATCCGTACATCCGCATTCATACAGTTTTTTTTTGTTTTGTTTTGTTTTTCCGTCAGCAGCGGCATGGGAGCTCGGGACAAGCCTCTCTACCTCACTTGAAGTTGAAAAACCTCCACATGTCAGACTCCAGGGAGCTTTCTAACATAACAGCCGCATCATCGATGTATCTGCTTTTACACCTTTTCTTTTTCTTTTTTTTTTCTGATGGATTTCGAAAATCCCAAAGACTGCTACAGTAACTTCACCTGTTTGCCAAGCACTTAGATCGGCCAGAAGCCTGGGGCTCTTCACTCGCTCTCTCTCTCTCTTTTTTTCCCCCTTTCATCACCAAACTTTTTTTTTTTTCAACATGGAAGTGAGCTTTAAGCTCATGCCAGCCCACATACTGGAAATGAAGACCAAAAAAAAAAAATGTCTTCTCAATTTGCAATGATTTGATTTTTCTCCTGATCACGCCATTACGCTGTGTTTGCCATGGATTGCTCTTATTAAGACGATGAAATGCTCTTAAAGTATGAGGATTTGAAAATCTAACGGGCAAAAGTAGAACATAGTTGCCTCTTCAGGGGTGGATGTGCTCCAGGACACTCCCAAACCCCCCCTTCCCCTTGACTGAGGAAAAGTGAAGCAGCATTTCAATGAAGAGATAATCACAAACACATAAGACATTTGTAAATCATCTGTCCTCTAAGTAAAGGACTCCTTCATTTCCTTTATTTATCACAGAGTGATTGTAAATATCACCAAAATGGATTCCTCTTATGTGTGTATTGAGCTGCAGTCCCTTGCTTTTTTTCTTCTTCTTCTTCTTCTTCTTTTTTTTTTTTTTTTTTTAATATCCTCTTTATGTTTGGTTTTGTGGTTCCTGTGCAGGCAGATTCAGTGAGGGAATACACACACTAAAACTAGTGTTGAAACTGTGTTCACTGGTCTTGTATCTCTCCGAATGAAAGGGAAATGCAAAGACTGAAAAATGCTCAATTTCCTCCTCAGCTGGCGGAGCTTTGTTTGAGAGTGTCCCTCTCTTCACGTGGCCTCAGGACGCTGCAGAACCGTAGGGGGTCAGAAATTTTAGCTCCTTTTAACTCTCGGTCAATAAGGAAGCCCCGCCCCTCTCCCCACCTGTAACCCCACCCCCTTTTAGTCTCACACCACTTGTACAGGTGAATAAAAAAAAAGTTGCTAAATGTGAAATGTTACTAAAGAGAAAAAAAAAAACATAACAGTGGGTTTTAAAGTTTTCGACTAGTTTTATTAGGTGTTTTAGCATTGTGTTGAACTCATCTTTATCTTTTTTTGTGAGGAAAGAAAAATCTTTTGTTTTTTCACTGTAGCAGGATTTGTGTTTCAGAAGAACAGTCATATGGGTAGATATTTTAATTTTGTGCATAAAACTGCCAAATGTGCTTCTTTTGATTTGTTAAGCCAGTGACGAAAGAACCCTTTTTTGTTTTGTTGAATATCATTTTACAATTTGGTCATTATATTTAATTTGGTTGCAGGTTTCACATCTATTTATGAGCTACATGAAGTAACATTTTGGCTTATTTTGATCAGGATTCATTTTTATTATTATTATTATTATTATTATTATTATTATTATTATTATTATTATTATTATTATTATTATTATTATTATTATTATTGAATCAACAACATTGTTATTAGAATATTAACTTTTTTTTCAGAACTTGGTGGTGCATTTCTCATGTACATGTACCAGCATTAGATTCATTTTGTGTCACAAATACTTCTTTTTTTGTTTGTTTTCTTTTGTCTGTAATAAAATGTTTAAAGTGGAAAAGTGAATGTGCATGTCTCCTCTTATTTTCTTTGTCACACATTATTAGAGCTTAACGGATTCATTAGGTTTTTGACGATAGCTGCAAATGCCTATAAACGTATACTTCCCTCCTCCCCTGCATGTGTCTGAGGTTAATTAGGAGGATAATCTTTGATGTTGCAGAAGTTAATGTGACTGCTGTCACATGGCTCATTAGCAGGAGAGTTTAGGTTTCTCTTAATGTACTTTGACCTTTTCACAGTATTTTTCTGTATTATTTTTTTCTTTTCCAGATCCAGACTAGATCAATATTGTATATATCAAGTAAAGATATTTCTGCCCGCTGGCCCTGTTTTTTTGTAAAGGTGTGATGATGAAACTCCAAGTTGATGCAGCAGTGCGCAGCCTTTCAGAGACCTGCCTCAGAAGACGAAAAAAAAAATAACTGCCTTTTAGTTATGAATTTCACAGTTGGATTAAAGGTAGAATAGAAATGGAATCCATCATCATTCCTCCCCAGACCTCCCTCCCCCTTCCCCATTCACCTTGACGATAAGGACGCAGTGCCCCCTAGAGGCGACTCTTAAAACTACACGTATTTTCACTCCCTTACCCAAAGTCAGAGCTAATTTAATTACAGTTCAATAACGAAAACTGATGGTAGCGTGTGATTCTGGTGTGTTTTAATGACATTAAAAAAAAGGACTTGAAAGGCCTTAACGTCATTTTTAACACTGATGTACCCTCGGGGAAGCACTTTTAACTACGAACTGTGGTTTACAAGCAGCTGAACTTCCAGATGGTAACACGTTTACAGGGCTTCTTTTTTTTTTGAAGTGGGCGTTTCTAACAGTAAAAGTGCCCTGTTTAAATGAAGGAAAGAAATAATTTAACTCAAGACATGTGTGCAGCATATACTATAAAGTCTGGTGAGAAAAATGAAAGATATGCACAACAAATTGATTTAAATATGTAAGTAATCATGAGCGAGGTGGATGAGAAGTTCTTCTTTTTCTATTCTTCTCAGTGTAAAGATGTTCCTGCTCCAACACACGTGATTCAAATAAATGGATAATAAACAGATGTGTGCTCACCTTGATGAGAGGGTCATGTTGGAACAGAGGAGCAGAGCAGGCGCTCAAGAGCCCAGATGAGGGAAAACTATTAGAAACGGCCTGCTAGTGAGTGAGTGACTGAAAGATTCATGTTCCTCTATCTCCACCTGCTGGTGATGTCTAGTGCTAACAGTTGGAAGCGTTGTGAAACAAGACAATTTACCATTTTCTTTATTATAAACAAGGATTACAGCTACAGAACATTGTTTATATACATATAATAGGAAGGTATGTCCATTTTACTGGTTTGTGCAAATTCAAAGCTTGAAAATATATTCAAAGCAAATCCTCAAAGCTTGAATTAATTAGAAATTGTTTGATTATTGTTCCGTGATAATATTGGTTTAAAAAAAAACACAAAAAAAAACCCCTCAAAGTACTGTACCTATTGCTCAATATTAGTTTCCCACCTGTCCAATCTCCCATCACTAATATCGCGTCCAGCAGCTGTGGTACCTGCTCCATCAGGACCCATCAGAGCCTCTCATTTCCTCTTCTGACAGATATGAACTCCCCTGACAGCACAGGTTTCAGAAGCATCATTGTCAGACAGCCAACAAACAAGACAAGACAAACAGGAAAGAATGAGCCTTTCATAAAGATCGGTACCCAAACACTCGATGGCTCAGAAGATAGTGCTGCTGGTCTGCATCATCCTGTGTTTGTGATATCCTCATTTGGATCAAAGCCTTCTTGTGCTTTGGGAGTGCTTGTTCTGTTTGAATTCGCTATCTGCTGAGAGGCCACAGCTGGCGTTTTATTATCTGTTGTTAATATACTGTATTTGGCGTCTGTGTTTGTACAGAAGTGAGGAGTCAGATCTCAACCTTCGTAGGAATATTTCTTTTGCTGCTTGAGTTACAAAATACAAACCATCACATGCTGAAGAAAATACTTTTATTGTACATGTACCCGCCATGGTCACTGAGATACAACAGCTACAATAAGTACTCTCTAGTTTAACATTAAAAATAAAAGAGTTTGCTATGTTCTCCATAGCGTTTCCATCAAGCCAGTGCCATGAAAGGCTATCTTCATTTATGCATATAGTGATTATTTCATACACACACAGTTCCAGTATGTTGTGCACAACAAACAAAAATATACGATGAAGCTTCAAGAAAACATTTTATCTTCAAATTAAATCAATGTGCACTTTTAGTCGCATACCGTGTCCACTATTTTATTTTAATCAGATACCATATTCCGTAAAGGGCGCATACATATTTCTTTCTTTTCTTCAGCTGTGCTGTTCATTGTGCTTGAGGGTAAATTATTCATAGAGCTTTTACCCAATTTTTGTGGTAAACATTAAGTGCTTTGGGGTGGACATGTCATTAACTGTGGATCAAGAATGTGTTTTGCTCTGTCGTTTATTTGTAAATACATATATATTGTATATTGGCATTTCTATATTTTCTCTTCTTATTAAAGAATAAGGTAATTGCTGAGGACTGTTTGTCTTTTTGAAAGAGGAGAAACATATTTCATCTCTTGCAGATGCAGCCACTTAGAGCAGCCTCTGCCAGGGACGTTCTCTCGCCCGCTTCAGGGCTGTTACAGGACTGACCTGCAGAGAAAAGGCTCTGAGTTGAGAGACCCATACTTGTAGCGGTCGGCCGCTCTAGCTGACTGCATCTGGATCACAGAACAGATGATGATATGAAAAGATAACTGTGACCTCAAAGGCCCGAATCGCAACAGCTGGACTTCCTTTTCTTGGATCTTGAAGGTGTTTCTTCCTTCCAGAAGGCTTCATCAGTTCAAACTGACTGGTGTGAAGTATCAATTAATAAGCTGTTGAAGTCGTGTCCACATCACCGACCCTCCTGCCCCCTCTGTGGGTCATTAGAGTCTTTCATTCACTGTAGGTTAGTTTTCCCAGATGGTTTGAGTGATCAAAACATCTGTTTTCTCTGCACACCTTTCCAAATATGTTTTAAACTGCCCCAAATGAACATTTAACAGCAGAGGAGCCCTCAGGTTTTACTTATCCAACACTTGCAGCAGAGCAGCCTGTTTTATAGCTGTTCACACCTATATTCATGTGACCAAAACCGACTTAAAACAAATCAAAGTGGGCAAAAGACATGACATCAGCTAAAAATGGACTGCAGCATCAGTTCCACTTGGGTTTTTCTGGACGTTTTCGTTGTGGCCTTACCTGTTTGCCTATGTGGACTCTGATGGGGATCTACCTGGATTTTAGGTTTTCATACCTTACTGAAACTGTGCAGGACCCACACAATTTGCCTCTGAATCCTGTCTCCATTTAATTTACTTCATCCCACATAGGCTTCCCATTTGGTGGCCATAAGACTGAATCCGTAATGAAATCGTGGCATTTGCCCGTTTCAAAGCCAAGCCCACTCTGTACTCAATTAGCCCACTTTTAATCCTGATGCGACAGGAGGGTTTACATGTAACCCCAATAGTTTATAAGCACCAAGAATCCCCACTGGTCAAGTGTGAACTGAGGGAGTCTTCTGATTGTATGGTGAAACATCTTCAGCATCCAGGAAAACAAAGTCCAGCTGCTTTGATTTAAGTCTTTGAGAACGACCACGACCTGAATGACCGAGTCTACGGCACTGAATCCTGACGAATGTGCTTTTTTATATCAGGCTTTCCTTTGTGCTGACATTGTAAGTTTCTTGTTGCATTAATGTCGATAATCACAGCACTCATCTTACGGTTTTCGGTGTGTGCTCTGACGGTACAGCTGGTTTGAACGGTAAAACCTGGATTTTCAGCTAAATGAGATGGCCGACGACAGAGAGACACATGGACGGCTAGATTTTCCTTAGAGCCCGTGTCTCCAAACGTGCAACATTCATTTTGGTCTTAGAGTGAAAATAAAAATAATAATAAAAAAGAAAAATAGAAATGCAAAATTGTAATATCACCACTGACACGGCTGGCACAGACTACAGGTACTTTCTACACAAACACAACTAAAGCCACTACAGTGACATCTGAACAGCTCTCCAGTTCAACGTAACGTCGCTGCACGAACAGACGTGCTGGTTTCCATCATCATTTCATCATGTACAAAACAACTCGACATGGTTCAACATCAGGATTAAATGACTCGAGAGACAGACCTGTCTGGTGGCGGCACATCTAAACATGAAGACATGAAAAACACAAATTTAATCTAACTTCGGTGCTTTTTTTTTTTTTTTTTTTTTTTTTTTTTTACAGTAGGTGCTGAAGATTTATTATAAAAATTAATGAAAACAATATAAAACTAGACATGAATTGTTAGTTAACTCATATATTAGTATGGGTATTTCTCGTCAGTAATGTGCTACTCTTATACTTCCTTATCAAGACACTGACGTTTAAACGCTATCAATTTAGTTCTGATAAGTCCATAAATGTAATAGTGAGTGCAGCTAAGTCCTCAGTTTGACCTCACTGATCATCAGGTTTTGGATTGTGGAGAACAGTAAACTACAATAAACTGGGTGGGATTTGGTAAAGACAGTCAAGATTGTCTTTTCATTTTAGACTTCCCTTCTGCGCATGTCAGGTAAAGAACAAAACCTGCTGGCCAGCAGATTGCATTGTGTAGAAAAATGTGCCGACGGCAGATAGAAGCGCATCCCTCCTTTAACATTAAAGCACATTTGGACATTAAAAGGAGACGTAACTGTTGAGTAAAAGCGGTGGAAAAACACCCGCATTGTTTTAAAGTAGCTGGAGAGGTCGCACAACACGGATCACATAGTACTGCACACCCTCCTTATACAAGCTTTCCACTTGACTCGTAAACTCTTGTCACCTGGTTGGATAAAGTTTTAGAAAAATAAAAACAAAACGGTCTAGTCAAAATCACAGGTGAAGAAATGTAAACACCGCAGGAATGCCGCTGACACACTTCCATCCGGCTTGGTCCGTCCGGCCTTCACTCGGCCGCCTGTTTCCCCCTCTCCTCGGGAACCGACATGAAGATCTTCTGACAGAACATTGTGAAGATTTCTGAGAAGAAACAACTCATCGTGTTAGCCGTCTTACTTTTTCTGGGTCACGGCAGATCATATGTTTCCAGGTCTTATTCACTAACCCCCCCCCCTGCCGCACCAACTATATAAACAAATATACTGTATCAGTGCCCACGATGCGTATTCGAGCACATATCCTAACGTGGATCTCATAACAAACATGTAAGGAATGCTCATTCAGCCTCGCCTGAGCAAATATGCGAAGGCATTATTGAAAACAAACACGCCCAGCATCCCACTCACCCAGCATCTTCTTGACCATATGGGGTTTCTTCCACTTGTATCCCAGTAGATACGCGGGGATGCCCGTGAGAATGATGCTGCTGCCTACCAGGCACTCGAACGGAGCGGCCCAGAAGGACACGATAATCATGAAGACGCAGCCCAACACAAACGTCACCGGGATGAAGAGGGGCACCTGCAGGAAGCAGAAACAAGCAGCAGGTTTATACCCCTGTTAAATGAGGAGGGATGAGAGAAGAGTACGTTTGGGTAACCTGTTCTGAAAACCAGGCCCGGGTCTACGAGGGTGCAAAAGCATTGCACCCTCAGTTAATGTGTTTGCATGCTCAGTTGAAAAGACAAAAAGAAAACGGACAAATGCGCGCGAGTCAAGCCTGATTTATGGTTCCTCCCGAACCACGGCGTATAGGCCACGGCGTAGCCTACGGCGTAGGGTACGCGGCGACGCGCCTCTGGAGGATGTTTGTTGCAGTGAGCGTTTGTGTCCAAGATTACATCTGATATAACTACAGGACTGTCTCAGAAAATTTGAATATTGTGATAAAGTCCTTTATTTTCTGTAATGCAAAAATGTCATACATTCTGGATTCATTACAAATCAACTGAAATATTGCAAGCCTTTTATTTTAATATTGCTGATCATGGCTTACAGCTTAAGAAAACTCAAATATCCAATCTAAAAAAAAAATATTCTGGGAATCTTACACTGTAAGCCATGATCAGCAATATTAAAATAATAAAAGGCTTGCAATATTTCAGTTGATTTGTAATGAATCCAGAATGTATGACATTTTTGCATTTCAGAAAATAAAGGACTTTATCACAATATTCTAATTTTCTGAGACAGTCTTGTATATTTATGGTTATATTTATTTTTGTTATTTATTTTCTATGTTTTATTTTCTGTTGCTAGATTGTCTGATGGGTGAGGTAGCCCAGACTAAATGTAGCATTTTCTTTGTTCTGCAGCGATATTAATGCACAAATGCACTTGAAAGACACTTTAAATATTATTGTTTGACTGGTATCATTCCACTTGAAATGACGGTCATGTTTAGTGATGGTTTTGAGCTGTATAGATAAAATTAGTTTGAATTTCTATGTTTTATCTTCAGGGTAAGAAACATCTGTTGCTAGATTGTCTGACGTGTGAGGTAGCCCAGACTAAATGTAGCATTTTCTTTGTTCTGCAGCAATATTGCTAAAGCATTTGAAATACACTTTAAATATTCTTGTTTTGCTATTATCATTCCGCTTGAAATTATGGGAAAATGCATAATTTAGTGTTGAATAACGTGCCAGGCATGTGCACCCCCTCTGATCTGAGATGCACCCCTAGTCATCATTTTCTAGAACCGGCCCTGCTGAAAACTGTCCAGCGGGCGCAGGTCACGATTGAGTCGTTTGTAACAGTGTGAGCATCAGGATTGGATAAAAAAGTCCTCTGTCCTGAGAAAAGCTTTGAATCTAGACTCAACAGTCTGATTTTTGTTACGTGAATGCTCTCCACACAAAGAAGATGTGTCTGTTTATTGGTTGTCAGTAGTTTATCTTACAAAACAAATGGGCTCAGAACACTGTGGCTCAAAAGAAAGATGAAAGAGCGTGGTGAACTAAGGTAATATTCCCACAATGAAAGAGAAACAAAGCGTTGTGCTTTCAGTCAAACACCACTCCCTTCTATCTTGGACACACAGTATGGTTCCACTTCCATATAAATAACAAGAAATGTGACACAATGGCGCTTGTATTTAAAAAAATAAAAAATAGTGGATGCTTTACGTAACCTGCAAAAAAGTCGATGTTTTGGCTGAAGTTCAGTGAGAGCCACTTCTTACAGAAAGAACTGGAGCTTTAACCACCTCCAGTAACCTTTTTACACTTTACCTTGATGGGCCTTCTGAGCTCAGGCTTGGTGAGACGCAGCCACACCAGGCCGGCGATGGCCATACCGACACACAGCCAGGTGAAGAAGCTGAACAGGTTGATGACAGAGAAGATGTCCTGGGAGATGGCGTACATCATGGACAGGCAGCACTGGGAAGATGAAACACAAGCACTTAGTCTTAAAATAGAAAAACACACACTTGTTACAAATATTGCACAAGCAGATTCATAGCTTTTACGTTTTACACCGGTTTAGCTCATTTTAAGAGACTCAAAGGTGGAAAACCTTTGAATAATTTGAAGAAAAAAAACAAGCCATCAGTGTGGTTTGAGTTCTTGTCTTACTGTGAAGATGAGGGATGGCACCGGTGTGAACAGATCTGTGTGGACGAGCCCCAGAGCAGCGGGGAGTTGACCCTCTCGCGCTCCAGCATAGAACAACCTAGAAGAGAAACAATCTTTCAGCGGTTATTTTCCACCCTGTATCAGCTTCAGATCTCGGAACAGCACCCTCCCCCATCCTCCCCTCATAGCACAAAAATGATGTCAATATTTGGTTCTGCTCACCGGGCTGAAGTGAAGAGGGATCCGTTGACGGCTCCAAAGCAGGACAATCCCACAAAGACGGGAATCAACCAGGACATCACACCAAGGTGATACTCCCCAAAGCTCTGCACAACAGCCCAGCAAAAACATACATCACAGCAGACTGTATTATGGGGAAATCCATCAAAATGTCCATGTTCAATACACAGGATAACTCAAGGCTATGAAGTTGATGTTGATCTTTCTCACCACAGCTACAGCCTCAGACTCCACCATAACTTCTGGCGAGATGGTGGTGAAATAAGCCAGGTTGGTCAGAACGTACACCACCGTAACGATCGGCATGGATATGATGATTGCCAAGGGCAGGTTCCTACCGAGGAATAAATAAAAGATCATTGAACAAAGAACATTTGTAATACAAGACTGTATTTATAACATGGGGGATTGAATTTGTGCTTAATTTCAGGCAGAAATCTTCATATCTGATCATATTCTCAGGTCGTCATATTTACGTCACCTCTCTGGATTGATCATCTCCTCAGTAACGTAGTTCAGATAATTCCTAGGGGGGAAAAAAACTGTTTTAACATAACATTAAAACGGGAACTAGTGTCCATTATACTGCAAAAAGAAATAGATATTCTGCTCCGTTTATTTTTTGTGATCAAATTTTTATTTCTTTTTTTCCTTTTTCTGAAAAAACAATATGGTGCAAAAAAAACACCAATACATAACAACAAAAAATTAATAGATGAATGTAATAAAAAAAAAAAAAAAATACAAAACAAAAAAAAGTAATGCCCATATTATTAAGTATAACAATGCAAAATTAACACATAAATTAAGAGCAAAAATAAATAAATAAATAAATGAAAATAAAATCATAACCCCAGACATTACCGACCCACCCCCTGGATCCTAGCAGCTTCAAATCACATCAATGTGTTTATAATATAACTTTTAACATGGTATACTTAGTTTTCCTTTATCACACTAAGGACATAGAAATTATGTATAATGAATAGTTCACTATATCAAAATCTAAACACGACAGAAACTAAATAATTCCTTTATTTCCAGGCTTATCAAATGCCTTCATACCTGCTGCTGCTTGTTTTTTTTTTTTTGTAATTATGATTTATAATTCTGCTCCGTTTATGACGTCAAAAGAGCCAGGAAATGTCTTACCAGCCTCCGAAGGCGAAGAGACCGCTGTACAGGGCCAGGACAATGTTGCTGACCCCGAATTTGCTGTCTTCAAATGCCCTTTCTGGTTCCAGATATGGAACGTCACCTACACAGACACAGAAAAGAAGAAATATCAATCGAAGCAGCAGATTCAGTTCGCTGCAGGATGGTGAGAAGAAATATGTGAATCCTTTGGACATAACTGGTTTTCTGTACACATTTGAGATCAAGGGAGATCCACTTACAGTCAAGCAATTATTATTTCTTGTCTCATTATTGAAAGCACTCATCAAACATACCCAATGCTGGAAAAAAAAAAGTAAGCAAACCCTTGGACGATAATAGCTGGTTGAACCTTATCTAGCAGCCAAGACTTCAAGTAAGTATCCTTTCACAGCTTTATGAAGATCCACTAGCCTTGATTGTATGTCTTCAGACATCTCCTGTTTGCTTCTTATGAAAAGTGAATTTAAAATGTAAACACAGGAGAAAAGAATTGTTTGTTTGGTCGCTATTTTGACTTAGGTGGAGATCAATCTCATCATATTATATGGCAAATTAATGCATTAAATCAGTTAATTCAGAAGATTCACTGGCCTTATTTCCGTCCCAATGTCAGTTTAATGGATTATTTGTCAGAGCTTTTACTTCTGGTACCGGTGCCGGTCTGTCACTGCCTCCCCTTTGAAATGCCTGACATTTAACACCAGTAACTACTCAGAGAGTATCCTTTGATGTAAAGAAACTCAATCAGCTCGGACCCAGCTGACATTCAAATATGAGCAGAAACGTAAGTACGATAAGTAAACTTCAGTCCCCTCATTTACCCACAGCGGCCTTAAACGTGAGTGGATCATCAGTAGATCACACAGCCAGGGGATGCACACGTGAGTGTGTGTTTGACAGCGAACGCACCTGCAGCGTGACTCGCTCCTCTACCTGTCGTGTTCACGCTTACAGAGTCTCTATTCAGTGAGGCTCATTACCCGCATGTTATTTCCTCACTGGATCCTTCTGTCTTCCCCACTCTCAAAGACCACAGCTTGACAACAGCCGCTGAGCGTTGCCACCGAGTTCCCATGGTAACAAGCTGGAAGTGGGGGGTGGAGGTTTACAATGGCAGTGGGTGTGGTCTTAGAAGAGGAGGGAAAGGAGCAGGTTTTTGGGACAAACTGTTTTCCCGCGCTCTTTTTTTTTTTTCCCCCAATATCTCTTTGAATGGCCTCTTTCAGTCCACGAGACGTACTCCGTTTCTTTTCTTCCTTCGAAAAAGGAGATGATATCTCTCTTCCCTCCATGTGTGCGGCACTCTAAGTGGCTACTTACATTAAATTGTAAGTCATTCTAAGTGAATATTTTCCAAAATACATTCTGGTTATATAAATACAGTGCAGATGAGACATGTGTGGAAGCAATCAAGCGCAACGGTGATCAAACTCAGAGTGCGCCCACACAGAGACACATGCACATGGCTGCACACCCAGACTCAATCACCGGGCTGCAGACAGACGGGCCTTGTGTTCAGATTCAGCAACTGTGCTAACCAACTGAAAAGAGCGCCCGCCTGCTTCGTTAGCCTCATTAGCGTTTGTCAACAAATTGTTGATCATTAAGAGTAAGTAAACTCCCTATGGTCAAGATAACAACTTATATAACTGTACTTTACACTACAAATACCATCAATTACCTCAATAAATAATAATAAAAGTCCTTATGATAGTGTTTAAAGACCCGCAATCACAACTTTCCTCGGTCATTAAAGGAGGCAACATTTACTATTATTTAGGATACTGTTGAGGTATCTCAAAAAAGGCAGATCATAGAACATCCAGATTTACTTTAACATTAAAATGGATAGACATATCCAAGTAAACTGATGAATACAATTCTGAATAAGAGGTTCTTTCCACCCCAAACAAATCAACAAATGACCCATTCTTATATCTTAGTTACTTAATCTTTGAGCAAGTGGCACTCACCTGTGAAAATCTGAATGAAGCCAAAGAGGATGATGATGATCAGAGCCAACAGTTTGGAAGCTGTGAACAAATCCTGCACCTTGGTGGCAGCCCTCACACTGATACAGTTTACAAACGTAAGACAAGCTAGGACAGGCGGGGAGATAACAGAAAAAAGAGCAGTGTCAGGATATCTGTGAGTAGTCGCCAATAAATGGGTGTAAATGTGTCTCCAGTTACACAAACTGTACTTCTGAAGCTGCTGTGTAACGTAAAGCTACATCATCGTCTACTCACTAAGACACATGCAGGCAATGAGTTTGGCAGCGTTCACTGGTACCGGACAGCTGGGGTACAGAGGTTTCAGGAGGTAGGTGGCGAACACCAGCGACACCACGTATTGTGACGATGGCCGAATGATGAGCATCTCCACCCACAGTTTTAGGAAGGCTGCCAGTTCTCCGTACACCTCCAGGATGTAGGCGTAGTCTCCCCCGGACTTTGCGATGGTTGTGCCCAGCTCAGCGTAGCATAAGGCGCCCATGGTAGATATCACCCCGCAGACCGACCAGACGATCAAGGAGAGGCCGGCCGAGCCCGTCTCCTTGACTACACCTGCCGGGGACACGAAGATGCCTGAGCCGATGATGGTGCCTATGATCATCCCCACGCCGTTGAAGAGGGTGATGCTGCGCTTGAGCTCAATCTTTTGACCCTTGGCTGGCTGGTCGTCGGTGGGAGTGGTGGCAGTGGGAGCAGAGACCATTGGGGTTGATGGAGAGTCTGGTTGCGCCACGATAAGGCCATCTTGGCCGGGTTCTCCTCCTGTGTCTGGTGAAGAGATGACAGCATAGCAGAAGGTCAGACATGAAAGTTTGACATTTCAGGTATGACGAGGAAGTCTCGCGTTCAGACGTTTAAGGCACTGGTTGACTGGACAGATGATAAAATTACATTGTGAGAGTCTTTCTGGCAAAGACTGGAATACACACACACACTACATAAAAACTCATCTGCAAGGCATCATAATTAAAAACAAAAATTGACTGCAAAGAAGGACAATTTCGATATTATGAATCATTGGGGAAAATATGCAGAAGCAGATTCATTATATACATTTTAAAATCCAGGTACTCTAGAATAACACTTGATACCAACTCCTTTATGTGTGTATGTATCACTTTCTTTTGTTTAATGTACCACATCCCCAGACCTGCCATCTTTGTCACCTGTTACATCCCACACCCAACACAGCACGATGCCTCTCCACTATCCCAATCTTGCATCAGGCAATGCTGCTGCATCAGAGCGCATGGTGGAATAATGCAGCTCTGCGCCATGTGGTCCTCACAGGCGTGTGAGCATGCACTGTACCTACCTCCCATCTTTTCCTGGCTTGCCGCCTTGGCAACGCTCTCCCGGCTGCTTCTCGATTTCAGCTCTGGCTCAGCCATCTTCCCCCTCAGTCTGGCTTCCCTTGTCTTGTCTTTTACCTTTTGTCCCCTCTTCTCCTTCCTCTCCTTGCGTCCCTTTCTGCCTGGATTTACTCTCTGCCTCTCACTCTCATGTGCACTCACACAACACCCTCCCTAGCCTTCCCTGATTAGTCCTCCCTCACACACACGCACTTGTCTCTACATTTGCACACACTCAGGCAGGAATTCATCTGACCCTGATCCTCTCTGTGTCTCCCTTCCTCCCTCCCTCCTGCATACGACAGGGAGGAGCCGATCCTCGGTGATGCTGTGCGGGCCTACGCCCACTCCAGATGAATTATGGGATATCTCAAGGATGGATGTAGTTTACTACAAGGCACCATTTGGAGGGATAACCATGTGACGTGGTAATCTTTTTGTCTACCATCTAATCCTGTGGCATTCAGCATGTCCATGTGTGCTGGGGGTATTAGGATGGATGCTGCAGAGTTGGGGCTCCCTCTAGTGGCGTTGCCAACGAAAACGTTCAATCTCAGACATGGGAGACCATAGAAAATGGAGGCCCATGAGCCATTTTCAGGGCAAACAAAGAGTAATAATGACAGCAGGCGTGCGCACACACACACACACACACACACACACACACACACACACACACACACACACACACACACACACACACACACACACACACACACACACACAACAATAAGAATATTGCCAGATATTCAAAATTCAACCACATCCATCCATAAATACTAAACAAAATATACCACAAATCTATAACATTTTAATCATATGTACAAACATTTTTGGTGTGTGTTGAATCTAAATAATATTAAATATATTTAAAAAAAAATGTCATGTTATACTTTTCTGCTCTATAGCACTTTGAGATTACTTAATATAAAGTGTGTTATATAAAATGTAATAATAAAATAAATAAATAATAATAAAATAATAAAAAATAAATAATAATAAAATAAAAAATAAATATATAAATAAATAAAATCATTAAAAAACTAAATTAATAAATATACAAATAAATAAAATCATTAAAAAACTAAATTAATAAAATAAAATAAATAAATGTAATAATAATAATTATTAATACTAATAATACTACTACTACTATTAATAATAATAATATGGTGTTTCTTGGCAGTGGAAAGAGAAATATACTTTTACTAATATCATTAATCAGGATGTATGTGCTACCTTTAGCTCGGTGATAATTTAATTTAATTACAAACCGTTGGTTGAGCCATTTGCCGGGATGTAGTTCGTCTTTTTAACCACCAGATGGAGTAATAAACACGTTTCAACACTTGTTTCTCTTATGGTCACCGAAGATGTTGGAAACATCCTATATTATAGTTGCAGACAAAATGTCCAAATAATGGCCCTTCATCTCCTGAATTTAAATAGTAAAGTTGTATTGTGGACAGTAAAAATTTGAATGTAGGTGCAACCTACATTATCTTGATAAAGATATTACAAAATGAGCGTTCAGAGAATGAGCCCTGTTCAGTTGAAGCTTACTTGCTCGCTTGCAATAACTAGCAACACTGACAAAGTCGGGCCGCGATCACCGAGCTCTGCCCTGACGGGCGTCTCAGCTCACTGCGGTTGAGCGCGACCCGACGATGGATTCAACCACGACACTTTCTGCCACGTGTCCAGGGACTTTCCCCTGCGCATTTATGAGAAACTGCGTTCTCCGTATGTAGCCCAGAGTGCAAACCTTCTGAATGCCCGGATGAGACAGGGGCCCGAGTGCTATTTATAACAGGCCGGGCGGTCGTTACTAATCTACATGGTTTCCAACAAGTCAGTCTCACACTGTAAACCCCGATTTAAGGTTTTAAAACAAAACCTTTCCATAAATATAATGGCATTCTTGTGGATCCTACAGCTGTTAAGGCACAATTTGGGGAATAATGTGTTTTCTAACCCCGATGCATCATGGGAAATGCAAATGCCTACATTACCGCTCACAAATGTTATCAGACTTTCCTTTTCCATGTCAGTTTATGTACATACTGGCAATGCTGGACAAAACTGATAGATATATTAAATTTGAATTATATTTATGAACCTGTTTATATTTATAACACATACATATTCAAAAGATACGTGATCAAAAGCTACAGAGCACTGTACGCCAAAACACAGACACAAGGACAGTTTCTTCCCCCAAGCTGTTGCTCTGATGAACTCTCACAATTAATAGAGTCTCAGAGAAACCAATCACCGTGCAATAACAATATCAATAATAATAGTAATTATAATAACACTATCACATAATGTAACAATGTACCTTCCAACAATAATCATGTCTGCCTCATTCTGCTGCACCTTTCACTTTAATTTTTTTTTTATATACAGGACTGTCTCAGAAAATAAGAATATTGTGATAAAGTCCTTTATTTTCTGTAATGCAAAAATGTCATACATTCTGCATTCATTACAAATCAACTGAAATATTGCAAGCCTTTTCTTATTTTAATATTGCTGATCATGGCTTACAGTTTAAGAAAACTCAAATATCCTATCTAAAAAAATTAGAATATTCTGGGAATCTTAATCTTAAACTGTAAGCCACAAACATAACAACCTGTCAATAAATATACATACCGGAAAATAATGTGCAATATCATTCTCTGCAACGTGCAATTATGTAAATAACATCTGTAAATATCCATGTGTTATTATTTTTATATACTAGTATTTCTTATTACTATTTTTATTCTCCTTCTTCTTATTATTATTATTGTATATACTGTTTATAGTGTTTTTATTATTATTGTGTGATATTGATGCCTCTTGTGTTTTGCACTATCCCCTTTGCTGCTGTAATCTGGAAATTTCCCCTCTGTGGGACTATTAAAGGATTTCTTATCTTATTTTATCTTAAGCCATAATCAGCCATATTAAAATAATAAAAGGCTTGCAATATTTAAGTTGATTTGTAATGAATCCAGAATGTATGACATTTTAGTTTTTTTAATTGCATTACAGAAAATAAAGAACTTTATCACAATATTCTAATTTTCTGAGACATAGTCATGTATGTTATTTTATTTAGAGCCGTCATTACCAGGTCTACCTCATACTGCGGCACCTTTCAGTTTTTTAATTGTATATATGTTAATAAGTGCCACATTTGTTTATTTACTGTTTTCTTTTTTTAAATCTGGGTACAGTGAGCGAAATAACCATTGTCCTTGTCGGGCAATGTTCAAACTTGGCCAATAGAGCTGATTCTGATTCTGATCAAGGCTTTGATACGATAGGTTCCCATCATGCATTGCTTCTAAAAAATAAATAACTAAATCTATTAACGTTTCTTATACGTCGATAATTTAAAACAAAATCTATTACATCATCCACAACTTTATTACGACCAACAAGTACTAACTATTTGACCAACACCGATGTGAACGGAAAACGTAACCATAACAAAGTACACTTTCCAATGGAGTCGATATATAAGCGAGCCAGCTCCCTTCTTCCGGGTGTGGGTGGAAGCTCATTGTAGAGGTCACGTGCTGAGTGCTCGTCACTCCACCAATCACCTCGGGGAAGGTCTGAGACAAGAGCCAATAGTTGCCCTTGCAGGGTGTCACCTGATCCGGGTGAGCGAGTGAACAGAAATAATGGGCCAACGCGGCTGTTCTCACAGGAGAAGCCAGATGGAGCAATAACTGCGTTCCGCTGGTGGATGTGCAGCTCGCAGGCTTGGAATCACTCGCGGCTGGCAGTTGAGTCCGATGTATGAGGTGGAGTACAGCTCCAGAACCCAATTCAGACTACTCTCCACCCACACTTTTAACTCGTTTTACTTCTTTTCTCATTTAAAAAGACACAATACAACATTATACTCATTATTATTATTATTGTCATTATTCTGTATTTAACAAACAGGATCAGAATAGAACAGAATCATGTTTGATTGGCCAATTCAGGTCAAACAAGACAGGGAATTTGATTTATTTGTTATTTTCTCGAGTTGTAAAAAAAATCAGGGGGGATGGTGGATTTTATCATATAGGGACAAATAATTTGTGCTGATTACAAATAATATACTATATTACAAATAATAGCACTGACCAAAACACCTGCAGAAATACTGCAGGAATGACATAGCAGCAGTTTTCTGAACTTATCAATATGCGTTTACAGGATAAGTCAAATTTAGTTTCTGGTTAAAATGTCTCATTTTAGTAAAAAAAATCTTATTACACTTAAAACAAAACATCACTGGAAAAAACAATTTTTATGCTTGTAATAAGAAGATAAATCTTGTCCCACTGGCAGATTTTTCTACTTATTTCAAGGGAAAATTTACTTGAAACAGGTGAAAATTGTCAAATAAGTTATTTTTCTGTTTTTATTTTTCTGGTGATGACTCTAAATGTTGAAATAGCAGTAATACCACATTCATTGATGAAATTACATAAGGGATGGAAAGGGGGGATGACAGTTTTACAGGGGGGATGATTTGGACCGTTTTTATTTCAGGGGGGATGCCGTCCCCCCTCATCCCCCCTCAACTCGAGTACTGGTAATAAATAGTAATGTGAGACTACACAACCAGCACTGCTCACAGTAGACCACATACAACCTGACAATAAATGTACATAGTAGAAAATAATGTGCAATATCACTCACTGCAACGTGCAATCATGTAAATATCCGTCTGTTATTTTTTATATACCAGTATTTCTTATTAATTATTTTTCTTATTATTATTACTGTATATACCAGTACTGTTTATAGCGTGTGATATTATTACTGTATTATTATTACTTCTATTGATGCTCTTGTTTTGCATTATCCCCTTTGCTGCTGTACACTGCAAATTTCACTGCTGTGGGACTAATAAAGAATTATCTTATCTTATCTTATCTTAAATAGGCAAATGACAGCTCTTATTAACATATATACATTTGTTTTTAAAGTGAAAGGTGCAGCAGTATGAGGTAGACATGGTTAATGAAAGGTGCATTGTTACAACATATGATTGTGGTTATTATTATTATTATTAGGGGGAATTCAACTGTCCAGCAGCTCATGAAAACATAAAAAACAACCACACTTCCACTCAGACAATAAAAGCACATTAATATTAAAATAAACATGAAATAAAAGGTTAAAAAAATAGCATATAAAGTGCAAAATAAAATATAGTCCAGTTCTGGCAGAGGTGAAATCTGTGATGAACGTGTGAGTGTGTGTGTGACTGAGTTCAGGAGGAGTTAAACAGTCTTATTGCTGTGGGGACAAAGGATCTCCTGAATGGCTCCGTTCTGCAGCAGTGAGAGACCGCTGCAGCTGCTCCTCTGTTGCTCCAGGAGGCTGTGGAGAGAGAGGGTGTCTGCTATTGTCCATTATAGCTTTCAGTTTGTTCAGTGTTCCCTCTCCACCACAGATCTTAGCGGGTCCAGACTCCTGCCCAACACTGAGCCGCTTTTTTGACAGTTTGTCCAGTCACTTGGTGTTTTTGTTTGCAATGCTGCCTCCCCAACACACAGCAGCAAAAACGAGTGCACTGGCCACCACTGTGTGATAGAACATGGTCATCATCTCCACACACACATCAAAAGAAAAAAGATTACTCTGAGACTCTATTAGTGTTGAGAGTTCATAAGAGCAACAGTTTGGGGGAAGAAACTGTCTCTGTGTCTGGAGGTTTTGGAGCCTGGAGGCTTTGTGCTCTGTATCACCGTCCAGAGGGGACCTAACATAGGACATCCTGTTTAATGTCCCTTTTTATATTTATATGTATTTTTGTATGTATGTAATGTATGTAAACCTCTGGTTTCACTGTATATAGATTCAGATTCAGATTCAGATTCAGATTCAGATTCAGACGACTTTATTAATCCCTTTGGGAGGTTCCCTCAGGGAAATTGACATCTCCATCTCACACACACATCACTGTCATTTACAAATCAAACACCCCAAAAGCCAAACACCCATATAAAGATAAAAAAAAATACAATTAAAAATAGAGATAAAAATAAAAGGTAAAAAACAAAAATAAAAAGTGCAGTGCCACAAAAAAGAATTATATGGATAGAAAAAGTGTTGTGTAATATTGCACAAAGACATGCACTGTCCTGGTTATTGTACATATACAGATACATCTCAGAGTTGAGTATCACAGTGTTTTCTAATTACCGAGACACACACCATTATGTTTGTTTTTGTCATATCATTTTCTATCTGTACTTGTAAGCATTTTTGTTCCCATTTGAAGTTGTGTTTTTTTCTTGAAGCTGATTGGATTTATTTCTGACTTGCCATTTTCCACTCCCCATCGTTTTCTCGATACCTTCTTCTTTGCAGCTGCTTCCCACCTATTCCCGTTCCCTGTGTTCAGTGGTATTCCACAGACTCAGACTCAGCTCACTCTAACTACCTTTTTTGATCCTATCATCATCCCAAACTGATCTTTTTCTTTTCTTCACATTTCACGTCTCTGCTCCTCGTGCTGTGATCCTTCAGCCTCCGCTCCAACCTACATTTCCTACAGCCATTTTTATTGTCTTCATATAATGAGAACCACTGATTTGTCAGAATGAGTGTTTTACCATTGCAGAAACTGCTTTAGACAAACTCAAATGAAACAAAACATCAAAGCTTTTTGGTCCTGGAATATTTCACAAGAAGATGCATCTCAAAGAATTAACATCAAACCCTACAGCCAACATCCAACCCAGTATATGAGTGTTTGATTATACCAATTAGCTCTGCAACTGTAACACAGAGATATTTTCAGCTCCTATCTTCCTATTGTGTGGTTGGCTTACTTCTTTTTTCTCACTTGTTTTCCACGTAAAGGAAAAAATGGAGGTCTGTCTTATAATTAGGTTTAAATTGATGCTTTCCTCAAGGAATCCTCTGCCTTTTAAAAGGCAGTTATGGTGACTATTTCTCCATGACATTTAGGACATTATTGTCTGTTGTGTCATTTATGTTGTGATGGTGTTTTTCTTTGACATGGGCAGGACCCTCCTATTTTATTTTATTTTATTTCTATGTCATAATAATGAACCAAACTCTGTTCATCTGTATCTAAGGTTTTTACTGTCACTCTCATAGAGTTATGCTTTTCTTCTCTTTCCCAGACTAACAATCGTCTCCTTCACCTGCATTCACATTTCTTTGGACTTAATTTTGGCAGCTCCGGTCAAACAGCTGCCAACTGCCAACTCAATATCCACATCCCTGTCCATATACTGTATATCTTTAAATTAATGTTGCTGTTGTTTTTATTTCTATATATTGTTTTTGCGGTTCTCTTGGTTTTTCACATATGCAATTCCATCTTCCTCTGCTTCATTCAATATTCTTTGTTTCTAAAACTTTTATGCCTTCATCTTTCTTCTTTTATTTTTCTTCTCCTTTTCCTAACTTTTTCTTTTATGTTCCCCTCTCCTCCCTTCAGAGAACAGCCACCTCCTGCTTCCATCCCCCACTGGCATGCCTCTCAGTTTCACATTTCTTTTCATCATTCTTTGTATTCCAGCCCTCCTCCAACAAGACATCTCACATTTGTCCTCGGTAACCCCACTTTGCAAAATGCTAATGTTATAAACTGAGTTTAATTTTACGCCTTTGATTCCTTCTCATCATCGTTTTTGTTTTTCCTCACGATTTCCTTCTTTTGGCCTTGTCGTTTATCCTCCTCTGTGTTTTTGACTCTGTCTCTCCATTAATCTCAAGATGGTCAAAAGCCTCATTGTCTACCCGAACTTTTTAACTAATGACCCGGTTTACAACCTCAAATCTTTGATGTGATTTTTTTCTGAAAAATGAAGGCAAGGATGTTTTTTGTGATCTGAAGCTCATCGTTACGTGTTTTGCTGCAGTTTCTTTATGGCGTCCTTTAAAGACCCAACATTAAAGTCTTGAAAAAGCCCTGCTCAGAGTAAATGTAGTGGTTTTTAACATGCCTGAACCCTAAACTTACTGTCAAAAAATGATCACATTGGATTTTATGCAGATCAGCTCAGACCTGAAATAGAAATGTGATGCCTCCACAGTTATCCTGGATATGAACCGATGCACTCCCCCGCTTCTGTTTGTATCATCTGCTGATGGAGCTGCAGTGCACGTGCGGCATCTGTGGCATGGAAAGTGCACAGCAGAGCCCATCTGATAAGGTCAGACGCCTTCTAATTCCAGAAATATATTTTCCGCCTCTGGCCGTCAGTAATCCCTCCTTTATCAGCTGTCAATAACTGGCCCCAGCAGATATGTAACTGCACTTGCCTCCTCCGTCTCTCCTTCTGCTGCCACAGATCTGCCTACTGCTGTGCAAGAATGTGTGAGTTCAGCTTGAGGAAATCAGAGTGCACGCTTTCCACTTCAGTTTGCGATCTTTCTGCATCGATGGGCTCTGACAGTTGACCCCCATTTTTCCTCACAGTGTGTCCCGGTCTTACACACCGCTCCATTGTCTCCTTTTCTTTTCTTTTTTTTTCTTCCTTATTTACTCTGCTCTTTAACCAATGAACTCCACCCACACACCCCACCACCTCCTGCCTCTGCCCATTGTAACCACTTCCTTTTTATTGCAAACGCTTTCAGAGCCCAGCAGGAGAATTATAGCGTCAGATTTATGGCCGCAGAAGAGGAGGAGGCACCTGTAAAAATCCTCCTGCTTCCATCATCTTCACTTCTTCCTCCATCCTATGCCAACCTTTCCATTTGACTTTGCCTTTCTTGAAATCTTTAATACCGTATCTCCATATCTTTCCAGAAATGCAATGATTGAGGGGAAGCCAGATTTCTTTAGAGATCAGTTACTAAATGCTGGTCTAAAGCATAATCATAATACTAGACAGGTAAGCTTAGGTTATTTGACACTTCCAAAACCAACTTCTGATATACTTAAAAGATCTGTTATTTATAGAGCCACCCAACAGTGGAACACATTACCTGCAAATATGAAAAGTATCAAAAGCAAATATTTATTCAAAAGATCTATTAAACAAAAATTTATGAGTGAGACCACACAGTTAGAATAATCAATGTTTTTGTACATGATGCTTGACAAATGTTTCTCTATTTTTGTATCTCTATTTTTATATTATTGCCATTTTTAATGTACTTAGATTTAGACTGACAAGTGTCAGTTTATTTTGTATGTTGTATTGTATGTTTATGTGATGTTTTATGTGGACCCCAGGAAGATTAGCAACCACGACAGTGGAAGCTAATGGGGATCCGAATAAAGAATAAAAGAATAAAAAAAGAATCTGCTGGAACAGAATCAAACTCTGGTTTAAAACATGGTGATATGAATGTTAAGATTAAAAATGTAAATATGTTATGTAATTAAATGTGGATTTATCAACCCTCTGCTGTAGTCTGGACAGATTGTGTCATGGCAACAGCATGACATGACAAAATTAAGACACCACCAATGTCTACCATTTATCAGTTAATGGATAACGCTCTCCAGGATGACTGAGGGTCCTACATAAATACATAAGCTGGCATGTGTGTGCTGTTAAAGGAGTTAAGACAACCAATAGTCTGTAAGTGGATGGTAAATAGTGCCCCAGATACATTTTCTATTCTCACTCAAAATTGCTTTGCTTCACTTTCTTTTGGTCTCTAAAGAAAGCATACACTCCTTTCCATCCAATAATTAAGTCTGGGTGGTTCCTTTAAGACTGTCAATTCACTGTGAATCTGAGCCGTCAGCTGCTTCCTTTTTGAATTGTTCAGCTTGTTTTCGAGATGATGGAACTGCCTTAAAACCTCACAGGCTTTGAATGGTGAAATATTATATTCGTCCCAGCATCAAAATGAGGCTGTGAATTTCTCTACTGCTTTTCAGACATTTTCCAAACCTGCCAATACAATGAACTTATTCTAATGAGGTATTTCAGTGTGTCAGTCTTCGCCAACCATATAAAAGAGCGAATACACAATTTCCCATCTTTATCAGTGTTAGATTTGCTTAAATTATTTTTCAGACTGTAAGACTGAAGATGAGATGAGATTGGTGTCTCTAGGCCACAGTCTTGTTTGTCTTTAGTCATATCATACGAGTCACTTTCATAGTTAAATAACGCATTGCCACCAACACGTTGCACGTTTCTTCTTGTCATGAACACATCAAACTTTAATTCATGCCAGAAAACAAACATTAAAATCCACATAACGACAGTATATATTTTTTTTCTTCAAAAAAGAAATGACAAACACTTAAAATAAAACTGTGAACACATTCATTCCTCACATTATCAGAGCAACCAAAGTCCATACAGTACATTAACCAGTGTTGTACAACAACTACGTCAGTCCTAAGCTTTCGTTTACTACGGCACTCGGTCTTAAAATAGGTTCTTTCTAATATCATTATACACCAGATTCTGTTTAATTTCAAAATATAAACTTATATTTGTGCATATTCTATCATTAAACTCTTATGATTGCACAGCATAAATGTAAAATAATGGCTTTTGAGTTTTTATATCTACTGTACAGAAACAGAACTTGGAAAATACACAATTATTTGGTGACTTCTTACAATCCATTAATTTGTCACTGCATATCAGCTGTTGGCTTTTAATAACATCTGTTTATTTGACTATTTTTTTATTTTTATTTTTTTAAGTCAGTGTACAATAAATATCTGTTCTTTACAATAAGGTCCATGTTTCTCTTTTTCCCCTAAGGTGCAGGAGTGACAAAGAGGATTGATGTTTCAATTCAGACCATAATTATTCAGTAACTATGTTCTAGGTCATGGGCGTCTGCAAAAACAGGAGGAAAAAAAACGTTTAGAGAAGCGCTGAAGGACACAACAAAGCACAAAAGCACAGGGAGAACAAGAGGAAACGTTAACCCTACCTCTATTTCTTTTTTGTCTTTGTAGAATGGATAATGCAATGATAGGTCAGTTTTTATTTGACATTATATCTACTCTAAGATGCAGCTTTGAGTCAAATAAATCAGCACTGAGAAATAAATCATGCAAATTATGTTGTTTTAAAAAAATGTATTCATTGTGTTTCTAACAGAAGTAAGAACTGAATCAATATTGTAAAATTAATATCTGTTCCTCGTCTATCAGGTTTTAAAATCTTTACAGCTTTAAAAACCTGTTTGCAGGTTTTTCTGAGCGGTTCTTTTTTTTCTTTTTCTATAACACATGAGAAAAACTCAAAGAGCAAACAATCCAGGTCATGCCATGAGAAAAGAGATTAATAACAGAGCATAGAGAAGAAGAAGAACTGCTTGGTGAATTCTCCTTAATATTTAGCTCTTATTTTGTTGAACAGCAGCAGTGTTGCTCGGTCAGTTGTTGTTCATGATCCACCAGGAGGCTGTAAAGAGAAGCAGTGTGTAAATGCTTTATGTCCTCGGCTTGAGCCGAACCAATTTCCAGCATTGACAGAAAGATAAAACTAATGATCCAACACTGAAATATTATAGTTATACAGAAGAACACATGGAAGCTGGGTTTGATTTATTTTTTTCTCTTTTGCCACTTTGAACTATGAAGCTTTTGGAGCATTTTTAAGTTCCTTGGAAACGGTTTTACTTTCCCAAAATTCCTCGCTCAGGAGCCCGTCCTGAAGCTCGTCAACGCTGAGGGGGGAAGCTGTATTGTTAAGCACCTTAAATGTGATTAAGAAAATGCAGCCTTGCAAGAACCATGTTTGATAGATCTCCTCTTACGACGTCTCCTTTCCTGCACACATCCATCCTAAGATAATAGCCCCTTAAACACAAAACTTAAATATCACATTTTTTTTTACAGATATTCTGCCCTGCTTTTGTTGTGTAGGTGTTTATGGCGGCATATGTTTGGTTTGCTTCAGGAGGTAGTAACAGAGGGGAAACAGAGGACAGGGAGCAGATGAGCCACCATGAAGACACCCGCTGCTCTTACCAACCCTGCTCCTATCACCTCTTACACGAAGGAGTTGTATCACGTTGCACCTAAAAATAAAAAGTCCTCCTTATTGAAATACCACCATTCCTCTGGAATTACACAAGTACTAGAAATTACACAAAGAAAGGCTCAGCAATGGGTGATGGCACACCGCCAGTACAGTGGAAACATCTGAATGACAGGAACGCACGCGTCAACGCTAGGGATGGGCGGTATGGACTAAAAAATGTATCACGATAATTTCTGGCATTTATCCCAATAACTATAAAAATGACGATAAAAAAAATACCAATTCAACTCCATCTTTTTAACTATAAATCTGTCACCACATTCAGTCTTTGGAGCCCCCAAAACACTGCTCTAAAAGAATACTAAATGCTACTAAACTACACCAATTATTACACCACTCTGGTGGAGACCTCAGCAGCAGCTGTTATAATATGTTATATATAATAATATATTATTCTGGCACCTTCTGAACTGGACTGGAACCAACAAACAGTTTTGCATTTGTCACTTTATCTGCATTTAATTAAATGAAAGAAGGATTTATTTTCATTATTTTTGATAGACCAGATATAGATAGAAATCCATCTTATCTCCAATACTTTTTCTTGTGTTGGTTGTTTAATAGTTTTTCAGTAAGAAGGGAGCGAAATCTGGCTCTTTAGGTGCTTGTCACAAACTTTGTCCACCATCTGGCTCTCAAAATGTTGCATAAAGGGGATTTACTGGAATAACACTGATGAGAACGTTATGAGTGAAACGACAATAAGAAGAAAGGGCTACGAGACAATAACATGCTTCATTGGAGATGAGGGGACTTCTGCAACATTTGATCCACTAATAATATATACTAATATATAAGATATTAGATTAGAAATAAAATGTTAACGCTACCTCTAAAGCCCCATCAGCTCCCTAAACTACCCAACAATACAGACTAAAGAAGCCCTTAAAGCTTGAAAAGCTCCTGTCTGTGGACGTTATTCTGTTAATTGTGAAGAAAATCTATATCTTCTCTGAGACTGGGGTTTGTTTGTTTTTTACTCCTGACTTAAATAGCATCAATAATCATAAATTCAAACTTGATTAAATGCTTTTAAACCAGCATCTTTCCATCAGCTGAATTGCCTGCATTGAAGATCGATTTCTACCTGGGAGCAGCATGGTGGAAACCATTTCTGGCTCTTCCAGAGAGTCAATAACGCAGCGCTGGAAAGTCTTGCTGATGGACGACTGCAGGTAGCTGAGAGGAAAACACAGGCAGAACAACCAAAGACATAATAATGAGACTCTCATTGCACATCAAAGAGAATTTGTGAGCAGCTCTGTGTGTCAAATGTTGGCAGTGAAATTCTCCTGGTATGTTTTCCTGAATAATATGCCAATAATATGCCAAAGCGTACCTCATCCAAGAGAGGCGATCCTGCCAAAATTCATACATGATAAAGCATGATCTGTCTGGCAGGTTCTGGACTGAAATGCTGCAAACAATAAAAAAACAGAGTTAAAAGAGGGCAGAGAGTGTGGGAGGTGATTTTTGCTGCTGTTGTATCTGGAGAAATTGAAGCAATTTGAAGGAGCTGCAAGAAACCACAGAGAGCTCCTGAAGCAATCAACAACACAGAGGTAGATAAAGGGGACGTACTGCAAGTTGTTAAGCTCGCCGGCAGTCTCATCCGTGTAGATTTTAAGAGCTTGTTGAAACTGTTCAACATCTTTCTCCTTCACAGACATTTGTCTCTGGACCAGAAGTATGTTCTAAAGAGAAGAATGAAATACTGTTAGTATACATCACAAACATGGATAGCATAGATTAAACTTGAACTACTTTCACTGGAACATTACATCAATAATTAACAGCAACTTTCCATAACAGCATACAGATGATTCTCATAAAAGCTAAGAAGGTGCATGTGTCCACTGGGATTTTGGTTCAAGCCCTTTGCTCTCCAGGGCTGTCTATAAGATTGGAACGCCTTTTTTTCCACCCACTACGGATGAGATTGAGGGGTATAGTCCAATGCTGTGCAAGACCTTGATCTTCAACGGGCTAATATTTGCCACAGAATTGATATCAAATCATCTTTTCTTGCATTTTTCGAACTAGTTGAATAAAACCTTTGACACATGACATTCCAGTTCTTGTCACGTTAGTTTGTCCAGTTAAATCTCTTTTGGTCCCTTGTGGCTCAAGCATGGAGAACAGAAGTTTCCAGACAGGCTAGTTGAGCTTCTGGACATGTGTGCTGCTGAATCCAAGAGGTCTGTGCCTGAAAGTCTTGACCAGAAGGGCTCAGGTTCATTCTGATGGTCTTGATGGTGCCACTCCAGACGACGTGGAACATTTTCTTATTTTTGTGGTCAATGTCATTTCATAATACTAAAATATGGATTCATAGCCTTTCCTACCCCTCTAAGAGTCATTATTGACAATCAGGCCTCATTTAACTACGGTAAAAGGGACCCAACTTGGAATTGGCATGGTTTGAATTTTCAAAGAGATTTTTTTCTTCTATGAAAAAATAACGTTTAAAAACAGAGAATAGATTTACCATTAACATTTACATGGACACTTTAAAGTAAATTCACACAATCTCATATGTTCACTCACAGATTTATATGTTCCTGCCAATGAGTCTTCTTTGAGAGGTTCGAGATGTGGACTCTGAAAAATGAGACATAAATGTTTTTTTACCGTCACAAAATATATGTTTCACCCAAGTTATATGAAATTCTTAAATGCATAACAGACAATCCTGATAATCTTACATATATTTACTTATATATTAAGATTAACATTTCAAATTCTGACGGCTGCAGTATCATGATTTGAATAAATCCAACAGAGCTTCCCAAAGCCCTTTACAACAATTTACTCTGTTTTGCAAAACAAAGCAGAGTAAAGCGTTGATATGTTCATGCATCATATTCAGTACATGCAGCACAGTTCAGCGTTGCTTTTTTGTACAAATCATCTTCTCTGGCAAGATCTTAGAGGTTTTAAACCACAGGGGCAAACTGTGAATCTGCAAACCCACATTAGCGTTTCCGTGGTCTTCCTAATGATAATACAGCCTGCAGTGAAACCTTTTACTTCCAAAGAGCAGCATGTCCCTTAGGAGACGAAGCTTTTGGCGGATTTATTATTATTATTAAGATCTTTCTGGCAAATTTAACTTGCCTTCGAAATAAAATCATGTCAGTAATGGTTCCACCTAAAGGGCTTAATTTCATGTGTAAAACATCCTAGTTTTAAAAGGTTAACTGCTGAACCCAGGGATTATGTTGTGAATCCGAAGCAAATAGTTGCTCAACGTTTTTGTTTTCTCGATACGAAAAAGGTTGACGCCAACTCTCGCTCAATATGAAAACAAGCCGTGAAGTTAAATTGACAAAAATTAGGGATGTCCCGATACCATTTTTTTCACACCGAGTACGAGTACGAGTATATTTTAATTTGTGTATTCGCCGATACCGAGTACCGATCCGATACTTCTACCACAAAAATAACTAGGCTAAAAATGCAATGAATTAGAAGACAGGTTTTATTTGGAAGAGAAATTCAATTTTAAACAAAACTCAGCCGGCTGGTCTTTCCTCCGCGCTGTCTCATTGCAGGTACATCAACTGAGCATGTGTGGTGCTTCACCTGAAGCCGTCCGTGTGAAACAACATAAACAATCAAATAGAATTTAAAAAACAGGCTAAGCAAAATTATGTTACACACTCTTGTACAGTAGGTGGCGGTATGCCCCTTAAAGTTGGTTGCGATCCGCCAATAAAACAGAGAAGAAGAAGAAGAACAAACAATCCCATTGTTACAGTCCCATTCTTACAGTCCGGCTAACCGGCGTGGTGCGTGGTGGTGGGAGGAGAGTGGTGCCGTTTCAGGCAAGATAGTGACAATTAATGCAAGTGGGATGTCAGCAGTGTGGACATATTTCAAAATAAGGGGCAACGACAGAAGCAAGGCAGACTGCGGGCTGTCGACGCGGCTAACGCGGCTAACTGGAATGTAACAATGGGATTGTTTATGTTGTACTGTGAGTTACGTGGAGTGTTTAATAAAGTTCCCTGTGAGTAAGGTTTGTCCAGTTTGTATAATTAAGGAAGATAGAATTTACTGAAACATGGAACAGCTGGCTACAGCCACAGAGCTGCTGCTCAGCCAGGCTGCAGACTGACCCGGGGAGCCGCGGGGCGGCTCAACATCTCCCCCTAGCGGCGCTAACCAGTAACTACAACAACAATGAAGTATCGGTGCCTGGTATCGGAGAATTTTTGCGAGTACGAGTATATGAGGGCAGTATCGGCCCCAATACCAGTATCGGTATCGGGGCATCCCTACAAAAAATATATTTTATACGAACCTCACACTCCAGTTTGTCAATAAAATGCTCCAGCTGGTTGATCTGGGAGCCCCAGTGGTTATCTGGCTCCACACTGACCCCTTTAATAAGAAAAACAAAGGATTAGACACACAGACACATAAACTCAATTTACATGATGAAATGATGAAAAAACATTCTGCTGCAAAATGCGTCCTAATGTGTCAGTATTTGAACCCTGACGAGCACCTGTGGTGAGCATGCCGGAGTAGGGGTCTGTCGGGGAGAGACACATGTTCTTCTGGATGCGCCGGCCGGGTCTCTTGGTCACCCTCTGGATGGGCAGGTCCTCAGGTTTCTTCAGCGGCCTTTTCCCCGTGCAGCTATTGTCGTTAACGGCCTCCATGGCACAATCCAGGGAGGACTGGAGGGACTGCAGCTGGGTGGTGGTTTCCTTGAGCAGGAAGCGCGTCACAAACTGGCCGAGCACTGATGAACCCTGATACTCCTGGGGTGAAGGAGGAAGGTTAAGATTAAAGAAGAGTCAGCCATGTGTTGGCCTTGGTAATAATGTTATTCTTTGTCAATAAATGTTAAAGTAATGGATTATTGCTCCAATTTAGACATAAAAATGTAGTTGATTTTTCTTTTTATTCTGCTCGTAGATAATCTACCATATTCATCCAGCTAAAACCAGCTAAAGTGTGTCATGAATACCTGTTTAGACTGAATGACTGTCACCCATTAATCGCAAATAACAGAATTCCTCCCTCCTCTGAATCTGAATTTATTCATAAAAAATAATGCAAATTTACGACGGAGTATTAGGGCCAAACTAAGACAAAAAAAAATGGAAATTACGAGAATAAAGTCATAATATTATGAGAATAAAGTCGTAATAGAATAAAGTCGTAATATTATGAGAATAAAGTCGTAATATTACGCGAATAAAGTCGTAATATTATGAGAATAAAGTCGTAATATTACGAGAATAAAGTCGTAACATTACGAGGATAAAGTCGTAATTTATGAGAATAAAGTCGTAATATTACAAGAATAAAGTGGTAATTTATGAGAATAAAGTAATATTACAAGAATAAAGTGGTAATTTATGAGAATAAAGTCGTAATATTACAAGAATAAAGTGGTAATTTATGAGAATAAAGTCGTAATATTACAAGAATAAAGTGGTAATTTATGAGAACTCTAACAGGAAGAGTGTGTTAAAATGTTGAATATTGAGTATCTTGTGAAGTTATACTTATATATTTATATTATATTTAATATTACGACTTTATTCTCGTAATATTACGACTTTATTCTCGTAATATTACGACTTTATTCTCGTAATATTACGACTTTATTCTCATTATATTACGACTTTATTCTCGCAACATTATGACTTTATTTTCGTAATTTCCTTCTTTTTTTTTTCTTAGTTTGGCCCTAATACTCCGTCGTACAAATTAACCCATTTGTATTATCAGAATATTTTACAACAAAGGGTTTTCAGCCGAACTGAAACATAAATTTGGACATTGTTGTGAGTCTTGACGAGCTGATGCAGTATGGATATCAGCGACAGATACTGAGGGCTGGTTAATGTAGAGCATCTCTTATATACAGACAACAGCCACAACACATAGATGTTTCTCATTAGCTGTTAGGAATACAGCCCATCAGCTCGTTTATTGGTGATAAAATTAAATCAGAGAGATGTAAAAGGGGCATCTTATCTACAATGAAACCTGCTGCTGCATTTTATGAAGCAATACGTGACCTGTTGTTGGAAGAATATATTTGAGGCAAAGGCCTTGAATGTTTCAGCAGGGAACTGACTCAACGCCATGAAAGAAGGACAGACAAGGTAAATATGGACAATTTTATACTGACAAGCTGCAAGTCCTGAATTAAATTCCCGTAAAAGCCTTTGGAGAGAGCTGATATCTGCTACTGCAGGGATGCCATTAAATCTGATCAGCCCTGTATTAGAGATATCGATGATCTTTCTTTATATTCTGTGGTTACGTGATGGAAGCTACCAACCAGCTTGGGTACAATTATGGATCGTGTGCAGCTAAATACTCCTAATATCACCATGTATACGTGGTTACCAGTTTCTAATCCTTATCATCTCCAAAATAGATGCTTTTCATTTTAGTAAACACAAGTTTTCCAACTCAGAGTTTGTGGATAATGAGCCTCGTCACCCTCTCCAGCACCCTGCAGTGCAACAAATGAGTTCTGGAGAAATTACAAGAAAAAGAAAAGAGAAAAAAATGACCACCAAGCTGTTGCAGATCTGTTTCTTTGTGCTTTATTGTCTCTGCAGCAGAGAAGTCGCACTATGTGAGTAATGAACCTCTGTTGTTTTCTCAGTTTCTCCCTCATTAATTTCCGAGGTAGATGAGTTCAGACACCAAAGAGGATATGTTCTCAGAAAATATATTTCTGTGTAGTAATTTCATCAGTTTACTGTTTTTGTTTCCAGGAATTGTACCTATACGTTTTACCTAAAGATAGTCAGAGGTCAGCTACATGGCTGGTTGAGCAATTTATTCACTAAAATGTACCCTGGTAATCTACCACTTCTTTAGGGCAAAAAAGCTTTTTGTACAAAAAACAGAAAAATTAAACCTTCTGGAGCCGCAGGAGTGATACAGAAAGAGGATAAATAACAGAGAAAAGGCCAGGCAGGGAGACCAAGTCAAACAAGATGAATGCAGAGAGATAAAAGAGCAAAGAGACGAACAAAACAAGCTTGTGAGAGAATAGGGTTGCTCTGCATTTACAAACTGACGTCATATCAGTTCAAAAGCTGGAGGGTTTGTCAGCCTTAGTTTCTGTCATCTCCACTGTCGCTCTGCCTTTCCATAACTGCAGTGAAAATAAGCTGCTGCGTACCACAGAGAACATCCCTGCTCTAACATTCAAGCATCTGTTCATTCGCAGCTCAGAACACACTCAGAAGCCTTTCCCAAAACGAGAAATATTCACCAGCTGACTAAACATGGAGAAGTGTGGAAGATCAATAAAGACCGGGCTTAACCATTGATTAAGTGTTTGTGGGAGTTCTTTGATGCTGATCTCTTCTGTGTGCTGCTGAAACAGCATGATTACAGTCCTACTTGTCAGGGGCAGACAGCCGAGCCCCCGCCGCATCTCATGGAATATTAAGCTCCGTGTCGCCGTTCGACCGCGTCAAAACAGGATTTCAGGACAAAATAATTAGTGTTACACAATCCGAGGCGCAGGATTTTTAGATACCGTGTCTCATTATCTGAAAGTACAGATGAAAGGAAAGGATCACTCTTTTGAACTTAAAAGCAACTCCATAGTCTGTTTTATTTTTTTTAAAGTTTACAATTAGGATATGAGTGATGAAACACAGTACTGATACACATCCAAAATATAATACTGTATCAATAAAAGTACTAAGAATGTGAAATAGAAACACTTTCCTTGTGTTAATGTTGGATGGGACTGATGACACATTTCAGCCCCCCACTGCCATCCAAAAATCACTTTTTTATCTTGTTAAAACACTGCATTATCATACTTTTTAAGGTTGCACATGATACAAGGTGCAGAAATGCTAAAAATCTGCAATGTACAATATATGCATGTATTTTTCTTGGTGCTTTGAAGATTCACAAAATGTACAATTTTAGAAGTACTGTAATGTGGCATGTAGGTATGTTACAAACTTAAAATGTAGACATATACAACTGCATTTCTTTTGGAGCCCAGAAAGTGTTGCAAATCTCCAATTTTTTTGTCTTTGTTGTGAAATGCCAACAATATGCACAGAAAACCAATGTAGCTTTAATGTATTTTGAGTGAAACTTCTTCGGATTCTGACAACAAAGATGAGAGACACAGATTTAACATCAACAATAAAAAATTGCACGCTGCCTTTTTTTTTCTAGTAGAAAAATAACTCCAAAGTGAATGCCATCAAAGGACATTTTAGTCCTGTGTGAAGGCGATTTACATTTTAATGGCTGCTTAGGGCAATAATATGTTTGTGCAAATTATAGAACCTGCATTTGCTGAACAGACAGTAAACATTTCGGCTCTGAGCACATGCCGATGCTCTGCATTAATGTTGAAACATCACATGACATCGAGTGCTGCAGGGCTGCATGGTGGCGCAGTGGTAAACACCATTGTGGCTTTTGAGTGGTTTGTCTGTCTCTGTGTTTGCTCCAGGTGTGCAGCGCCTGAGGATAAGCCCCAGCGCCCCCTGATCCATCCCAGAATAAAGATAATGGCTCAGGTTTCATCATGCTCCACTAAAAGGTGAGGACTTTCTGCTTGTGTTGTAGCTGCTAATCTCTGTGGATTCATCAGCCTCTCTCTGGAGGGGTCTTGTCTGTCTATTAGTGCACCATTTCTATCCTAACTAGTGCCTAACTGGTTTAATTGCCATTTAGCATTTGTGCATGTGGAAAGGTTTACCCGCAGGTAAAATCCTTCTTGTCCCCCAAATGTCCTTCTGGCACAAAGAAGTGCCAAAGTAAGTCAAAGTAAGGCATTTGGACACAAAATTTCATTCAGACATTCATTCATTTCACAGCACTATTTGTTATAACTTTTGTTATAACTTTATTGTTGTAACTAATCTTCTGTCTAGTAACATGAGTGCAAATATTTTATGCGCTCAATACTTTTCATGAGGTAATACAAAAACGAATTTTCTCAGGCGAAAGTAAACATTTTAGTTGATTTTTTCAATCACCTGTTTAAGCATTTTTAACAGAATGCACAGGCATCAGCATGTCATAATAAGGCATCAGCATGTTTATAATAATAGGGTAGTACAGTATTGAAAATTATTTGAATCTTACTGATAAGGTTCATGACAAGGCATTTGCTAAATGATGCACTCCTTCACATGTCAGCAATGAATGCTGCAGGTCTGATGAGCTCGCGTCAACTTAGCTCCATTGATTTGCTTTACTTCGTTTTAAGTGGCTGTCCGGCTGATGCACGGAGCACAGTCAGTTGCCGGGTCTTTTATCGTACATTTCTTGTTAGACAAGTGATTTTCAAAGGCACAGCTCATCTTGTAAAGGTCTCGTAGCTCACGTTTGAAAATTTAGAGCAAGTGATGAGAGGCAGAACAGATAGCAGGCTGGATCAGTCATGCTGTGCGGTTTTCTTCTTCTTTAGCTCCACAGCAGCAAAACGATTCATGGCAGCTGACAGCTGAGCCTCGAATGAACCGATTCGAGGGATGGAGGACCCTTACAGTGCTACATTTATTCTACTGTAAGTCAGTGCATCACCTACCTCTTTAGTTTTATCCATGGCTTTCAAAATGGCCACGTTCAGCTTTTCCAGAGAAGACAAGACGTTGACATATTCTCCCAGATGTGGAGCGAAGTACTCTGTTGGAGACAAAAAAGCTTTAAAACAGCAATTTCAACATGATATGTGTCTGACGAGCTCATTGATCAGGTGTGTTTAAATCAGTGCTGGCACACACAGGGCTTAATTGTGTCTGAATAAATCAATGCTGAAGCAAATGTTTGGATTCTCTTTGCTAGTGTGTCAACTTGAGCCATAAAACCTGTAGATTTAGTAATATTTGACATACAAACACTCTTTTATTGTTCAAATCAGTAAGAAGGGAAAAAAAAGCAAAACACATTATTACCTGAGAGGTTTTCTATGTCCAGATTTCTGTGAGTTGACAAGAAATAGACAAAAAACAAGGGGAATGTTAATCAAACTAATTCTACTGAGAAACCTTAAATACTTTCAAAAGCACCATCAAAACAACCCCCCACCCCACCCCCGCTTTAGTGATCCCTTATTTGTTGTTTTTAGCATGCAGGTTTTCAAATTGTGACATGCAAAAGTCTTTAAATATCATCAACAGCCTGCACAAATGTGACCAAGTATGGAATGGTCACGTTTTGGATCAGATAATTCTCTAAAGACCCTCCCTGTTTGATAGTCACCATCAGTCAAATAGCAGAATGATACAAACACAAGCACTCATTATACATTAGTCCCAATACTTTTCATGCTTCTTTTTATGATCCTTTAGGAAATGCAGACATTGCAGTTTATGGTTGCAGTGGGAACTTCTGGAACAGTCCTGAAGGACATTTCCCTTCGGTTTTTGAGATAAACTGTGAGCGCAGGAACTCTAAATGGAGCTAATTTAGGCGATATATATATATATATATATATATATATATATATCGCCTAAATTAGCTCCATTTATATATATATATATATATATATATATATATATATATATATATATATATATATACAAAGTCTACTCTCCATACCATCCTATAGTAGACATAAGAATGTTTTAACTCCAAATTGCTCCTCTAACTGAGGTGTGCTCACTTTTGTTGTATATCACAAACCCATTTGATAGGTGACAGCTCAGCTGGAACATTTATTATTTTGTGTTCTTCAAGCTTTCTTGCTGATGGCGTAGAAATGAAAGTGAGAGTCAATCTGTCCAGCAAAAAGCTGTTACAGCTGCTCGATCATTCCTCACGGCCTCACTGTGACTGGCAGCACATGACAATGTTTCATTTCCCTGTCACCTCTGTGTCGCTCCCACTGGAACAGCAGAAAATACCTGCTAGTGTACTTTTTGCCACGTCACAAAACATTTTCTTTCACTTAAAAAAATGTTCAGATTAATGTAATCAAGTAAATGCGTACATATTTCATTTTCTTCCCTGTGGCGATCATTGATGATCCTTGCTGCATGAATCTCCATCATCCACACCCGTAGACCAATTACATTCCAGTGTATGGGAAGCTTATGTAGGGCAAAGGGTAATATAAATAAAACAGTGTGTGGGAGAAGTCATCCAACAGATTGCTGCCAGAGCCCTGTCTTTCACGCTGGTATTAAGGCTAATAATAATCCTCACTGAAGTCAGGTATCGACCTCTTGCTGACAGGCAGCAGCAGAGCAGGGGGGTCTGCAGATGGCAGCAGAGTTGGAGGACGACCAAAAAGGGGGAAAAAAATGAGCTTACTCTGTCTGCTGCCTGTCGATGGAGTAATACAGCTCCTGCATCTGCTCCTCAGTGAGGACACCATCAGTGAAGTAGGACTGGAACTCCTCTAAGGACAGCTTCCCATCATCTGGAAAGAGACCAAACCATGAACATTGTACTTCACCAAAATTTCAAATGTCTTCTGACGTGAATTCTACATAAAGTAACAAGGCTGATGCGGTTTCACAAATTTAATTTAATCCTAACGCTAACTTCAGAGGTGGAGCTGCAAAATAAAATATTTATCCTTAATGAGGGCTTGTTGAAGCTGGACTAACAAGCAGACTTTCTTCCTAATGAGGCCTCGGCAGCTTCTTCCTTGAAGCACTGACACATTCTGAGACCTAGTTATCAGTGAATCATATCATCTGTTCGTTTTTAAGACACAGTTTGAATCCCCAGCAGCTCGCAAGTTGAGGAATAAAAACAATCTTTTCTAAATCTTCGTTACAGCACTTAAATCCAGCACTATTAACAACTGCGAGGGCTCAATTAAACCTCCTGGAAGATAACCCTATTAAAAGGAGACAGAATCATATTTCCCCTTTTCACAAGATGTAGGAGTAAACACAATCTGCTGCAACTCCTCCTCCAGATTTTTCCACCAGAAGCACTTGGTTTTGGATTCGCACCCAAATACAGAGCAGTTCAGATGGCGTATTACACAAGTGTTTACTGTTTTTCAGATTTAAGCTCCTGGTAATACAGTATTCATCTGCAAAACTAATAGACAGTGTTGTGCCATTTTTAATGTGCAGAAAACGCTTTAAATGCACCACAAAACATTTTGCAGTAAATCTAATTATGATGAATGTTTTACTCTGAGAAATAACAAAAGGAGTTGTTTTTTTGAACATCTCCATATTATTGACTTTATCGCCCCTCTCCTTATAATGATAATAATTGCTAGCTCTCTAGGGTAAAGGCAAATTAGAATGGCAAACCTTTTTCTTTTAGCTGTCAAAAAAGTTTTTAAAAAACTGAACAGGAAAGGATTCTTTAGGAAACAGACAGAGGGATTTTTGGTCATTTTGACTAATTATGTCAGGAAATGTTTCAAAAAAGTTTTTTTCCTGTTTTTATGTTCCTGTTTTGTATTTTTTGTTTTTGTTTTTGAATCCATTTTGCAGACTTTTTCTAGGTTAAAGCGACACTACGTAACTTTTCCACCTTAATCTAATATTTCCAGAGTCATTGTGATGGTACATCAACTTCCAACAGGTTTAATGACACCTCTGTCATGGTCTGAGGGGTCTGTATCGCCTTCACTGGCACTATGTAACTTTGAGGAGCATGGTAGGAACCCTGCCACACTAAAAAACTACAAATCGTTACGACTTTGACTGCTTTACGGCATACGTCACTTCCCCCTCCTTCCCGATTCGCAGTCGAGACGAAAATGGGCGGGGCTTGGAGCTCAGAGCTCCGCAGAAGCTGGTAACCCGTTGCTGCTGCAGCAGCTCCACACAACAGACGTGGGGAAAAGATCCTAATGGTTTAACTTTTCAACGGTTTCCTGCTCGGAGGCAGAACCACGCAGGCCAAGTATCTGATATAACAGAGTAAAAGAGTGAAAGAGTCGTCGGCTCGCTTTGGATCGCGGCTGTAACGACCAAACACCGGCTTCCACACAGTAAAGCCTGAATTATGGTTCTGCGTTAAATCGACGCAGACCTACGGCGTAGGGTACGTGGCGACACGCAACGTACGGTGTGTGTCGCCGCGTACCTTACGCCGTAGGCTCTGCGTCGATTTAACGCAGAACCATAAACATCCTTAAACCACAAAGACTCACACAGACTGGGTCGGATCAAAACACGGGTTTTATTCCCCACTTCTCCAGCTAAACGCAGTTGCTTGCCAGCTCTCTGCGGTTCAATTAACCCCAATCGTCAGATAAAAAGTTGTTTGTTGAGGAAAAAATATTAACTCTTATTTGTAGCTGCAGAGGAAAAAAATAATCTCACGAGGAAAACAAAAATATTGTTCACGCCTCGGAGCCTATTCACCATAATATAGCAGTCAAAAAAAAGAAAAGAGAAGTAAGAGGGATACAAAACATGTACTGTATTTTGTACTATTATACAAATTTATTGAAACACATGGCTCTTCAGTAGGGATTAATTATTATTATAATTAATCCCTACTTATTAATTATTATAATTAATAATAATTAATAATCATTATTTTCTCCATATACCGCTCCCTGGCTTCCTTGTTTAAGGTATCCCGGTAAATTCCAGTTCCTTTCCAGCAGTTTAACATCTTTTTTTTTGCGTTCTGTCTGTTCACTTGGTGAAACAGAAAAGCATCTCGTCTTCTCTCAAAACAAATGCACGCGACAGGACAGGAGTTTTCCGGCAGTACGCGCTGGTGCTCATGGGAAACGTAGTGTTATTTCTGGTAAAACACTACCGCTTTTGTCCAAAAGATGCCGCCAAACTCAGAAAAGCTGAAAGTTACGTTGTGCTGCTTTAAGAGCTTGAATACAGTATATCTATTCTTCAAGGAAAGTTGTCAATTTGCATGGAGCGGACAACAGGTGGGCGGTGGCATCAACATTAACATAGAGGGGTTTAATTAAAGAAAATGTGCTGATTTTGCTGCAGTTAATCCTCAGGCTTTGTAAATACCAAATGCTAACTCTGGAGGGAAATTTAAATTGGTGTAGCAAGACAGCTTAACAGGTTTAATTGTCTCACTTCACCCTGAATAAAACTGCAGCTTAAACTGGGAGCTCGATGGAAACCTCTTTTACAGGGCCGGGAATCCTTCCAGGAACACTCTCCCTTCAGAAAACATTAAAGCAGAAACTGTAGGAATGTTAACAGATCAGAAAGCCCATTATTGATGTTCAGGAGAAAAAGAGACAATGCTGTTTTTTCTCACATGCAAATGAACAGCTAACTGAGATCAACTGTGATTTGTCAGCATAAAATATTCCCACACGTCCGCTGACACAGAGGAGCGTGAACCAGTGAACACTCTTCTGTTTGCTGCATCAGTTTCTAGGAAGTTCTGGGTTTGTTTTTTGGCAATAAAGCCTGTGGACATGAAAAATGTGATGCATGTTATACATTACTGCACTTTTTAAGGTGTTATTTTTTAAAACAGCAGGGAAACATGACTGAGAGACCTCACTGATGCTTTCTAGATAAGAAGAGCCGCTCAGATATCCACCTCTCTGCAGCGAATCACATGCATACTGCCCGGATGTTTGTTATCAATCTCAATATGAAACAGACAGATGGACTAACGGAAACATACATTTTAGTGTGCAATTAGTCTTCTCATTATAATTTCCACAAGAGCTAATCACAAGCAGAAATGGCGTTATTGCACATTTAATATGCTGAGGTATTTGGATGACTGCAGATTCCCAAAGAGAAACAACACTTCTAATTGGTTGCTAACACAAACTGTTTCAAATAACGATAGAGTCTGAATAAAGCAAGACTAAGATAAAGATGATATTAAACATTCTTACAATGTTGTAGCAACAAGACCTGAAAATATACTACTTTCGCCACCTTAATGCCTTATTTCCACTTGCCTTCCATCTGTTCGTATGAAAATCGGCTCATGCCCCCTGGTGTTGAACGTAAGGAAGTACAGTTCCTTAAAGGATGGGTTGGCTCGGTGCTAATACTAATAATTCCACACCTGGTTGCTGCCAAGGGAAAGAAACATATCTTCCAGTTTATAGCAGCCTTTACTTGTAGTCTTAACAACTTTTCTACATAGTCAAATGAATGAAAAATCTTAATTTTTCAAAAGCGTACTAGTTGTCCATACTGTTGGAACTTTTCAACGCAATTGACGCTGCATCTTCCTACATTAAAATCCTTTGCTTTAGATGTCTTGGTGACGAGGAGCCGAGCAGCAGCAAAGAAGCTGAGGGTATGTGGGCTGATGATATCCTCAAATAAAGACAGGAGTTTTATTTAGAGCTATTATGCCTGTTCACTTTGGGAGACGTTTGACAGTGTGCTTGGGGAAAGAAGCACCGAGACTCACAAAACTGAACACAGTTTTTGAGCTGCCTGCAGATGATCACTGCAGGTGATCCCTTCAAAATATATTTTACCATAAACGTAGCAAAAAAAAATTCACACTTTAATTGCTTTGAATACACTTTTTAAGCCCGCGCCAATTTTGCAGCGGATCATGACTCATGATTTGAAGAGCAAGAGTGCAATCCTACTTCAGCCGAGGCTCTGGGATTTTTCTTGCAACTGTGGACATTTGGCTTAGATCTTTAAATCCTTTGTAAAACTGTCTTGAGGCAAAAGGGGGATGACATCCTGAACAGATCACTAGTTCATCAAAGGGCCATCCGACCGCACTCACATCCAGGGTCAATTTAGAGTCACCGATCGTCAGGGAGAACATTCAAACTCCACACACAAAGGCCCCTGCTGGGAGCTGTGAGGCAGCAGTGCTAACCACCAAACCACGCTGCCTAACTGCAGAGCATCCACTTCATCAAGAGTGTATTGTCCTTTGGGAAAGTATTACATTTTATTCGCTACACATAGAAACAGCTCTGGCAGTTTATTTTGTCACATTTACAAGAACTGTATTTTGCTATATCGTTGCCCATCTGTGCATGTCAACGTAATAAAAATAAAATGAAACATGACCCTGACGGATCATTTCTCAACCCATTACTGTTAAGAACTTTATTTTGTTTAATATTTAGATTTATTCTGTTTGTTAGGAAAGCTATGAAAATGACATCTCTCACATCCCTTCTTCATGAGAGTTATTTCATTTTGTATAATGTACTTGCAAAAGCAAAGTGGATGAAATGTGCCTGTGCAAGTAGGTCTTACATGCATATTCACGTAAAGTTATTTTTCGCTTTTAAAAACATAATTTCCTCATTACCAGAGCTTGCAGTAGTGTAATGGTTTGGCAGCCAGCCGTCATTACGATGTGACTGTATACTCCAGGCGTATCGTGGCAGCTGATGCATTACGGACTGAAAGGAGGACTTTCTTGGAAGCATAACACAGTGAGTTTGAGACGAAAAACAAGCAGAGCCTGGCTGAAAACTAAAGATAACAGACACACACACACGCTATTGTTTTCCTTTTGCCCCAGTTTTCATTCATTACGATTAGTAAGAAAAAAAAGACTATAGCCTGGTTTGTCGGCCACTGTTTTTCTTCTAGTTCACAAAGCTATCGTCTAAATTGACGCTCAACTTGAAGAAAAGTAAATCCAAACACACCTTTCCTTCTATTTTATACAGTTACTTCAAAAAAGCCCCAGTTAAAAAAGCATATTTTATGACTCCATTCATAATTCACAATGTGAAGGAGCTCTCGACACCTCATTTTCAGAGTTGCTCCAGACAACTTCTGGTATAGTGGAACACGTTGCATCATAAATCTCGCTCTTATGTAACACATTTGCCATCCTCCTGGGAAAACTGCTGAAAACTTCATAGATGCTCAACAAGAAATAATAAGAACTTGCACCTTTTGCATTTTACTTTTAATTGAACAGGGAGGCAGGGCATGAATAAGGAATCCAGGACATGAACATTTTCCTGTTTTCAACACTGTTTCTCACACAGAGCTAAATGCAGTGTTTTCTCCGAGGAGACGAAGGGATGCTTTGATGCAAAGAGATTACACAGTAGCACATACATCCAGTGAAAGAATTACATGTTTTCAGGCGAAAAACACTTAGTACTGGTTTTGTCCAAGTCCCCAGTGAATAAATATCATTACAAATGCAGCAGAGTCTGCTTATACGGTGTGGCAGGATTCATGAGAAATGCGTCTGTACATACATCGGCATGTACGCCAGCCTATCAATGACTCGTAGCCGTGCATCACTTCTGGCAGTGTGCTGCAATGAGCAGTCCCTGCAGGGTGACCTGTAGGGGTTCATCCTGTCAAATCCATTCAAGTCACAAAACCAAAAAGATGCAGTGCACCTGACCTTGGTTATTTATATCCTCTCCATCTAACAAGGAAGGCACTAAAAAAGAAGATCCACCGAGGTCCCATATATCCCCTTCTGAGCCAGGAATTTATCTCAACAAAGTTTTTTCACATATTTCTTTGTAAAATAACTCCTTCAAATGGACCTTAATTGATTTTTAATTTGCCATTTAATCCAATTAGGTGTTTTTCATACTCACCATTTTTGTCTGCCCGACGGAAAATCTGAAATGAAAAAACAAAAGGGTTGTGTAAAGGTTTTTAAATGCTGAAGTGCTTGCATAAACTGCAGAAATTAATAGCACATAGGCTGTTTTACGTTGAAGTAATGAATGCAGCACAAATACAAACAAAAGGTCTTTGTTTATTTTAGAAGCAGTGATGTACGCCAACCACACAGAGCATAAAACACATGAAACAACCCCTCTTCACGATTTTGGTGCCTTTTTCCATCTTCAAGCACAGAACAGAATTTAAAAGGAGGGATAACATCTTAATGTCAACAATAACACCAGATATTTCCAAAAATCAGACGCTGACATTTGCTTGTACTTAACAGGAGCTTTTATGATCGTTTTTGTTTTGCCTCCCCAGGCATTAAGAACAATAATGCTGCTTTAAGATATTACTTTGATTAACCTGCACAAGCAGGACTTAACACTCAGTTCCGATTATGAACTTTGGGAATAAATCTCAGGATACTGAATCTATGTAAGGATTTATCATTTTGTTCATCAGAAAGACTGGACCAGGGTGGACCAGTACCAGTAGCCGGTTCATCAGACTGAAGTTTCTGAAAACTGTCGACTTTCAAGAGCATCAGAATTCAGAGGCCTTGATCAGATCTGCTTACCTCCAATTTAACAGCAAGCTTCCTCCAAACCATGGTACCAACTATGGTATCACACCGTAGTAGCAGTTATACCGCATTCATCACTAGCTTCCAGTTTCGGAAAGAGGGACCAACCATGTGACACTTGGACCAGCTAGTGGCACATTGCATTATGGGATACAGTACATGGCTGGTTGTTTGCACACCATTGGGTTCTGTTTTTTGTCTGTCTGTTTGTTTGTTTTTTGCAGAAAACAAAGTTCCAGTTGTTTGAATACTACAGACTGCATACGGCATATAGTCAAAATCTGTACGTATCCGTAGTATAGTATGCAGTTTTAAAAACAGCATATTTGCAACTTGTCTTTGTGTTTCCTCTTCTTGGTCGTTTTCAAAACTCCATACTGTGCCACTGTACTGATTGTGCGCTGATTGTATACTGATTTAACCAAAAACGTCTGCAGAACTGCCAATGGGGCCAGTAGTAATATTTTCACTTGAACAGAAAACACTAAACAAAAAGGTTGTGTGATTTGTGAATGTTTAAGATTTCAAATGTCTTTCATTAAATGTGACCTTTTCAAGAATTTGTTATTTCCACAGAAAAGCTTTAAAAAATAAACTGTTATCTGTGTCAATAAAATTATTCAACTCCAACCAAAGAAGCATTTTAAAAACTAATCTTTCGCATTTCTGTCTGCAGATTCTTGTTATTTACAGCTCACATGCGCCAGTATAACCTATCCTCCTGGCAAAAGGTTTAGCAGCTTATGAACAACCAAGAGTTTATAATCAATCAATCAATCAATCAATCAATCAATCAATCAGAATGTTTCGTTTGTATGTGTAATTTTGGGTTTGTATATGTATATATATGTATATATAGAGAAACATGTATGTATATATATATATATAGAAACAAAAAACAATCGCAACAGTTAAAGATGAATTTTTATGACTGCATGATTATTCTCTTTCAAGAATCCCACCAATATAATTACAGTAAAGTGAACCGTTTTAACCATAATGAGGCGAAAGCCTGTTATATTGGCAGAAGAGCTGCTCCTGTGACTGACAAGATGTCATAAAGGCTTTTGGGTGGAGGTATCACTGGGAAATCTCCCTCAACTGCAGAGTCTCTGAAGGAAGTAACCTGTCTCAGAGCTCACATCAAGACAGCAGGCAGCTTGAAAGCAATAAGCTCTCAAATAAGTTTGAGGAGAACATCTGGGGAGGACGGATATGGGGATATATATATATATATATATATATATATATATATATATATATATATATATATATATATATATATATATATATATATATATATATATATATATGCAGATAGGCATATATATATATGCAGATAGGCAGATGGGTGGATGGATGGATGGATGGATGGATGGATGGATGGATGGATGGATGGATGGATGGATGGATGGATGGATGGATGGGTGGATGGATGGGTGGATGGATGGATGGATGGATGGATGGGTGGGTGGGTAGGTAGGTAGTTAGGTAGGTAGGTAGATGATAGATTAGGTAGATTCACAATAATAGATAGATAGATAGATAGATAGATAGATAGATAGATAGATAGATAGATAGATAGATAGATAGATAGATAGATAGATAGATAGATAGATAGATAGATAGATAGATAGATAGATAGATAGATAGATAGATAGATAGATAGATAGATAGATAGATTAGCTTATTAGTTGAAAGAAGCTGTGCAGAATATGAAAAGGACTGCTAAGCTAAGTTTCCTGAGAATTAAAAAATAAGGAAATGTGTTTGCTATTCAGTGTGGATCAATGAGAACATGCGTTTTGAGCTGAGGAAATATCATGACCATGAGAATGAACCGAATTCAACTGAAATTACAGTTATGAATCTGTTAAATATGAGCAAAACATCCAAATGCAAAGTGTTTATTTTTTTCATTTTGTATTTATTTTTTGGCTGAACTAGAGAGACAATGGGTGTTAAATGTATTAAAACCAAAAGATCCAACTCGCTGCAGTCTGATTTCCCTTCTGACGTCTAGTAATATGCCTTGAAGGAAACTGAATCAAATTTACAGCTCACTGTCAGGAAGTCTAAAGCCAGGAAATGATGCTTCTAATACCTTCTTCTTTATGGTGCATCCCCATAAAAGCAGCTGTTGTGGATCCAAACAAAAGAAAGTATCTGAAATATAATATTGCACGTGCACACTGCTTTTCCGTGAAGAAATAACCTGCATGCTGTGTCAAAAAGAACAAGCATTTAAAATGGAGAATAGAGTCCTGATTTAATAATTCAAAATGTTACTCCATTTGAAAGGCAGTTCTGTCCCAGGCTAACGGGAGGATGCTCTTTAAAAAATCATCATCATATTGTATCATATTTGCATTGGGGAGCTCGGTGTGTTTGTCAAAGTGTGAAGTTATCAAACCACAACGACACTGTCGTCCTTTGCAGGTAGTTTCGGATGAATGAGTTGCACAGTGTACATTGATTTTGGCAATAATGGACACGCACTCACCTCTCTTACGTAACGGGACATATGAAACGCGTAAATGGGGCTCGGCATTAAATCATTCATAAAGAAAAGCGCAAAAGGACAGTGAGTCACTCAACACTGTGCGCTTGTAAAATGACACCCCAAGGAAGAACACGAGCAGAACCGGTCAAAATATTGATGCAAACATGAGATATTAGTCAACGTCAAATGAGGAAAAACGTTGCACTTTAAAGACATGAAAACCACATTGTGTGGGTTAACTCACATCATGGAATAAAGCGATGCCTTGGTTTTGATTGTGGTCAAGCTCCTGCTGCTTTCTCAAGTGTTCATGTTTGGCAGACTGGAGACACATGGTGATCAGCTCCGTGCAGGCCAGCATCTTGCTTCTCTCAAAATGGTGTTGTATTTTTTCCTTATCTTCTTCTTTCTTTTCTTCTTATTTTCTTCAGCAAAGATTGCCCTGTCTCCTGCGCGCTCCTGGGGAGGTTGTCCTTGTCGGGAAGGATGGAGGATGGTGATGGTGATGGTGATGATGATGCTGGTCCTGTGCTGTCCAGTCACGGTGAGTTGGATGCTGCTCCTGCACGCAGACAGCGGGGAAACTCCGCCTCCGTAGGAGCGCCCTCTGCTGGTGAGCGCTGGTAACGCACCCAGCCTGTCATTTCATTTTTCATTTTCATTTTATTCTTTATTTCATTCAAAAATAAAACAAACAATTCAATACAAATACAAACACAAATGTTCCTAAATTGTGAATGAAAAGTGATCAGAAAGAAGAAGAATCTGCCCCTTTTTCCCAATTAATAAATTTACAAATAACATAAATTAAAATTAAAAAAAAAAAAAACAACAACTAAGTAAATAATAAAAAAGAAATTACCGCCGGCTATGGGTATGTCAATCAAACTTAACTAACGTTTTTCATTATATTTACTTAACATACAGGCTTTAATTGTTCTTTTGAATGTAATGTTTGATTTGGATTCTTTGTTTTCTTTATACAGATTGTTCCATAAACTGATTCCTTTCACAGAAACACAACGTTCCCATCAATTTAGTCCTTAATCTTGTTTTTTTTTTAAATCTCTGTTCCTTTTAAGCTATACTTGCTTTCTCTTTTTTCAAATCTTTTCTGAATGTTGATTGGTAAAGTTTTTTTTATGAGGTTTAAACATCATTTGCAGAATACTATAGTCTACTAATTCATGAAATTTCAACAATTGTAACTGAAGGAGTAATGGATTTGTTGGATCTCTATACCGTTTTCTACTGATTATTCTTATGGCTCTTTTTTGCAAAATGAAAATTGACTGAATATATGTTTTACAGGCATTTCCCCAAACTTCAACACAGTAGGTCAGATATGGAACAATCAGAGTGTTATATAAAATGTCCAATGCTTTGTTGTCCAATGCATCCTTTACTTTCTGTCCAACCTTTAATAGGCACGCTAAGGCAAATTTATTTATAAAGCACATTTCACATGATGAGCATGGACTCAATGTGCTCAAATACATAAACAAACAAACAAACAAACAAACAAAATTACAAGTTTACAATAACAGAAACAGACAGAAGTATGACAAGAGAAAAACAACAATAGCAACCATAATTCCATTTTAACAAAAGTGCGATCACCGCGCCAACCAGAGGTGTCAAAAGTATTCACATTCATTACCCAGGTAGAAGTATAGATACTAGAGTTTAAATATACTCCTGTAGAAGTTGAAGTATCAACTCAAATTTTTTACTCAAGTAAAAGTATAAAAGTACTGGTTTCAAAACTACTTAAAGTATAAAAGTAAAAGTAATGTAAGGGGGAAAAAAGCCATTGAAAATGAATGCATCTTAGTATAATGCAAATATATTAAAGAACCATATATGTGTACTATTGAGCATTAACATGTGTTTCAGAGAGCAGGAGATATGATGACTAGTTGCCTATAAGTATTGTAATGGTGCAAAAAGTCAAACTTCAGAGGCATTTTATCATTTATCCTAACCTTTATTGGAATGTACATCCAAGTTTAGTTGCAGGAATCTGAGGGATGTAAGAACAAAACTGGACAAGAACATCTGAAACAACCACAACCAAATTCACTCTATCTGGATGGCGCAATTTAACTGGATAGTTTTTTTTAAAGGCCGAAATGAAATAGAGTAACAAGGCTGTTTTTAAAATGTAAGGAGTAATAAGTACAGATAATTGCGTGAAAATGTAAGGAGTAAAAGTAAAAAGTCGTCTGAAAAATAATTACTCCAGTGAAGTATAGAATAAAGTATAAAATTTTTACTTAAGTAAGGTAACAAAGTATTTGTACTTTGTTACCTCTGCAGCCAACCATGTAGAGTTTACTCAAATCCCTGTGCAAAAAGGTAAGTTTTTAGTCTGCTTTTGAAAGAGGGCACTGTTGGAGCAGACCTTAGTTCTTGCGGCAAGGAATTCCAGAGAGTGTAGTAGTGACTGAAAGCACCATAAGCAGATCTAGTGTGAATTCTAGGTATGATGAGAAGACTCTTATTTGATGATCTAAGGGTTCTGTCCAGTATGTATTCAGTGAGCATGTCAACCATGTAGGTTGACATGCTCACTGCCATTCATAATATGCCATTCATAATCTAGCTCCCCTGAGTAAATATTAAAAGACATAATATCAAGAACAAAAAGGAAATCAAGTCGTTAGACCTCTGATCACACTCGTGTCTCAGAGTTCTCACCACCGGAAGATTTACACTCCCTACCAGTCAACTGGAACTGGAACTATAAAGTTCTCATATAAAACCACATGTGTGTGTCAACTGCTGCTGTGATGTGTTTTACTTCCTTCTTTTCTTTGTTTTGTAGTTAGTGTATAACTATATAAGTATTCTATTTTTGTTGTACTTATACGTCAGCATCAGGGTGGAGAGCAAAGAAAGAATTTAATTGCACAAAGAACGTACTTTCCTGTTGTACATGACAAACATCTTGAAACTTGAATCTTGGGCTTTTCCCTCATTTCCCTCTGTCTAGTTAGCACGTCATCAATATTTCCTGCAAAGCACGCTTGTATCACTTCTTTATTGATTCCCAGAAACATTAGCCTCCCTGAGTTCCTTGAAAGGAAAGGAAATCAAAATGCATTGAGATCATTGAAAGCAGCCAAACATATGATGTTTGACATTTTTCCATCATTAACTGCTCCTCCTTATATTTCACTTTTTTTATTAAAATGTTTTGTTTTGCCTTATGTTTCTAAAGATTTACCTGCAGACTTTTTTTGGTTGAGAACTCATAGGACACTCGAGGGGACTGTGAAGTTCCCCACAGAAGAACTGCCTTTGGATGAAATACACTTCTGTGAAGGAGAGTAAATTGTCCACCCACGATAATGTCCCACATTTCTGGCTTTAAAAATACAACTCATACGCAAGCTAAAAGCAAACCCGTTTTGTGATAATTTTTAATGTGGAAACATTTTAATTTCTTATTTTATTGTATTAACATTTCATTGTGTTATTGTGTATTTTTCTTTTACCTGCCTTGGGACTACGGATACAAATGGGCTTGTTAGCAATAATCCAGCATGCTTATTACATCTGTGGTTTGTATTGTAAATGTCCATCAACATGCACCGTCCCTGTCAAATAAACGAATAAATGAAATGAGCCAAAAGACTCATTGAACACAGAGTTTGAAGAATAAAATATTATTATTTATTTACATTTTAAATTATGGAACAAACATAAAGTGCCACAAAAAACAACATTAATCCAAGTGACACAATATAAAAAACAAGCAGCTTGTAGAAAAAAAGGTTTCCCCTCAAAAAGGAAAGAGAAACCAAAATAAAACAAATACTGATGATGGGGTCAGATCACAAAGTTTACAGAAAAAAGTCTCATGACCATCATTCTGATGTCATTCTGAGTCAAATTTCTGATGAAAAGAGAAGTTATTGAGTCAGTTTAAGAGTTCAAAAATAGTAAATAATAAATCAAGTTTTCCAATAAATTCTCTTAATAACACATTCTGATGTATAAGTGTAATGTAAACATAAAGATTACATCACAATCATTTTTCATAGTTTTTCTGGATGTTTCTGTGAATATGCAAATGAAGACAGAGACATTTATATTTTAGTATTGTCATGTTGTTTACGTGGAACATCTTATAACTTTTTTATTATTTTAACTCAGATACAAGTGAGTTTGTGCAGACTTTCTCACAGCTTTTGCTATCAGCCTCTTTGCACCGCCCCGGACAAGCAACAACTCCCTTTATACCACTCCCAGCTAAGATCCATACGTCATGTGTGAGGGCTGGGCCCATTAGCGATTTGATAAGGCTCATCTGAACCAATAAGAGCCGACACATTCTGAACTTCTGGTTATTTGCTGTTCTGACGTTCGTCCTCAGTGCAGGTCAACAGGTGAGCTTTAATATTAATTATAATTGTTTTTTCTTGTTACAATTATTTACATCAATAACACATTTCTTACTATTATCTTAACTTTTTTTTAAAAATCACCCCAAATATACTATTTTTCTTTAAATTATTATCAAGTCACGCTTTGTTGCTTTATTTTATTTATTTATTTATTGACAGTCATAGCTGTGGATGTATTGCACCGTACAGCTAAAGATTATGCACTGCATTACGCATTTTTTAGTTTTATTATGTTGTTTATCATCATTTGTAAGATGTATGTTAACAATAATATCAAAAGTGTGTTTAAATGGTGTTGTAGTTTGACTGACCAAGCACCAGTAAAGATAACATCCAACCACAAGAAAAAGCTGCAGATCCCCAGAATTACTTTATCAGCTGACCGCAGTAGATGCTAAAAACCCAGCTGCTGGTAAAGCAGACCACTCACATACAGTACGTGCTCAAGTGACCTTGCCACAGGTAGATTGTGAGTTTGCAGAATACTGCGTCACACTGTTAAGTTTCTTTTACTTTGGGTTGGAAAACTTTTAACACCAGGAGAGTAAAACCTAAAAATGCGAAGAATGTGGAGCATTTCTCCCTCAGTTTATCAAGAATTATTTTATGGCGTTTAAGGTAATCAGCTGGCAGCGTCTGTCAGCATCGCTCTTGAGCGCCTGCAGAGCGAAGATAAGCAGCAGCTACAAGTCACACCCTGGAGGAGGCACCTACGACTTTCTGTAGCTGAACTCAACCATTACATTTTTGTTGACAACTTTAGTCACACCTGATTATCTTCACTGGGATGATTTTTTAGCGTTTCTTTCTTTGATGGTGATGAGAAATCTATCTTTTTGTGTTAAAGTAGTTTTATGTGTTTGTTTTTCTTTTTTCTTTTAGATAAGACTCTTTGTCTAGTCTGTACAAAGCAAATTGCCGAAAGAAATTCAACCTTTCCCTGTCTCTTGCCTTCACTCAGCATAGGAACAGCACCATGGCTGCCTTTCTTCATCACTGCCCCTTTTTGAAGTCGGCTCCAAAGCCAGCTCTGAGGAGAACCGGAGCCGCTTTGCTCTCTCTGGCAGACCAATGTCCCATGATAACTCGTCAGATCAGCGTGAGCAGCCCAACCTCAGCCACCAAACCCAGGAGTCACCCCATTTCCTCGGTGCACCAACAGAAGATGTTTGCTCAAACCGCCACTCAGGTGGCTGTGTCTCTATCAAACAGATGCCCTTTTGTTACTTCTGAGATCGGGGTGGTCAAGGCCAGCCCTCAAGTACAGGAGGACGTCCAGGATGGTAGGAATCATTCACAATTGTACCTTTAACCAGCACAATTTGTAGTATAAAGTGATACCTGACATTCACAGAGCTTCTCTCATCTCCTCCAGGTTTGATGACCACTCTGTTGAAAAGTTTGAAAGATTCAGTGTTTCCATCAGAAGGTCAAACTAACGCTGTCACCCACTTCCTGAAAGACAACATGGGTGAGCTTTACACTTAACCGGGCAGAAGGTGACCAATAATGTTTAATTGCAAGCCAGTCTCACAGGGAAACATGAAAATCTCATAAAAATGAATCAAATTCATGAAATTTGTTGGGTTTTTTTTCAAAGGGACTCAAAAATAATCAAACAAAAGAACACATCATCACAGAAATACTAGAAAAAGAAAGACTGTCACGTTAAATTGAACACAGGCAGTGGATCCCATGGACTATTATTTAAAATGGTCCAATCTCATGATTCCCATATTTTTTTTGTTATTTTTCCTTAAGCACTGTAAATGATTTCAAGTTTTAAAAAATTGAACTTATCTATAATTCAGGAGACTCCAGCTTTGACTACGATCACTTCTTCATTGAGAAGATTTCTGAGAAAAAGAAGGACCACACGTACAGAGTGTTCAAGACGGTGAACCGGAGCGCCCTGGCCTTCCCGTTTGCTGAGGATTACTCCCTCTCTGGGAGCGAAGGCTCCAAGGTGTCAGTGTGGTGCAGCAACGATTACCTGGGGATGAGTCGCCACCCCAGGGTCATCGGGGAGATCAGGTAATACAAAGAGGCTTTTTCAGGTTTTGTTTGGACATTTGAGTGTGGATGTTGAACCTGATCTGTGGACATTACATCTTAAAAAAAAAAAAAAAAAAAAAAAAAAAAAGTAAATAAATAAAAAACAACACCAATCCACAAGAACAAATCCTGGTGAAATCATACAACAACAATGAATACAGACACTGTGAATGTCATTCTACTCTTTGTTTAACAGGGAGCCAGTGCAGAGAGGATAAAACAGGAGTGATGTGTTCATACCTCTTGGTTTTTGTTAGAATTCTGGCCGCAGCATTTTGTTTATGTAACACTTGCTTTGTTAGTCCTGCAAAAAGTCCCTTGCAATAATCTAATCTACTGGAGATAAAAGCATGAACCAACTTCTCAGAGCCTGATTTTGACAGAAAGCATCTTACTTTAGATATATTTCTAAGATGATAGAAGGCAGTCCTGGAGACATTAGCTATGTGTTTCTGGAAGTTAAGATCAGCATCTAACACTGGACGAGTTTTATGGAGAGAAAAATCCGGTTTGTCAATATGATGAACAGTATTTATGTCCTCTATTTAATCAGTAATCATCCAATATACTCATTAAATGTTTTAATTAACATATGAAAGTTAGTTTGTCTGATCTTATCATGGTTATCCTGTGACAGTGCGAATCCTGGTGAAGTCATACAACAACAATGAATACAGACACTGTAAATGTCATTCTACTCTGCCTTGCTTTTATTCCTATCTTTAAATATTTTATTCTATCTTATTTTATTTTATTCATGGCATTTTCTTTATTGTGGCAACAAAATGGAGAAGCGTTCCAAATTTCATTTTATGTCTGACATGCAATGACAATAAAGTCTGACATGCTGTTCCTATGCTGAGCGAAGGCAAGAGACAGGGAAACGTTAAATCTCTTTCGGCAATTTGTTTTGTAAAGACTAGACAAAGAGTCATATCTATGAGTCATTTTTCTTTTCCTTAAAAAAGAAAAGACATCAACAAACAAATACATATCACTGCTTTAACACAGAAAGATACATTTCTCATCACCATCAAAGAAAGAAAAGCTAAAACATCATGCCGATGAAGATGAAAAATATTTAGTGTGGGCAAAACTAACCAAACAAACGATGACTCTAAAGATTTACTAAGTGAGCTAAAATGAAACTGCTGCCTAAGTGTCAGCATGTGCTATGGATGCTGTGTTGCTGTGGAGTTTGTATGTTTTCTCGCGCTTGTGTGGGTCTGATCTGGGTACTGGGTATTCTTCCCACAGTCCAAAAACATGTGTGCCAGGTTAATTGCTGATTTAAATGGCCCATGTGAGTGTGTGAGTGGTTATTTGACTATATAGTTCCTTGTGATGGACTGGTGACCTGTCCAGGATGTAACCCTGCGTCTTCCCTAAGGAGAACTTGGATCCGCTCCAGCACAACCTTGTGACCCTAAAAGGGAATAAGTGGGAATAAAAAAGGAAAAAAATGGATGAATATTTATTTATTAGAAAAAGTATGCTTTAACAAAGACAATTGTACAACAAATATCCAATGCCACGGATCATTATACTTATGTCATGCAAAATTAACTGTATCGTTTTAGCTGTAAGTGTGACTGAGTTTGTGATGGAAAAATCCAAACTTCTTGTTTCTGAATCAGATGTACCTCGTTGTTGTGTTTGTCCTCAGAGATTCCCTGGAAGAGCATGGCGCAGGAGCAGGTGGGACCAGAAACATCTCTGGCACCAGCAACTACCATGTGTCTCTGGAGCAAGAGCTTGCCCAGCTCCACCAGAAGGATGCTGCTTTGGTGTTCTCCTCCTGCTTCGTGGCAAATGACTCAACCCTTTTCACTCTGGCTAAGATGCTTCCAGGTAAGACAAATATCTACGGGGTCGTTGTAGAAAATGTGACCTATGGTTGTGTATTGACAGATGTCATCTCCACTCATTTCATGGTTTGTTCACTGTGTGGAGCAGGGTGTGAGATCTACTCCGATGCAGGAAACCACGCATCGATGATTCAGGGCATCAGGAACAGCGGCGCCAAGCGCGTCATCTTCCGCCACAACGACAGTCAACACCTGGAGGAACTTCTCCAAAACTCAGATCCCAAGACACCAAAAATAGTGGCATTTGAGACCGTGCACTCAATGGACGGTGAGTATATTTAAATGATGTAGAAAAAAGAAATCTAGGCTCATTTGCACATATCTTGGATTGTTGCCTCTTCCCTGCAAGTCTTTATCTTATCACTGCTCCTCCTTCTTATTAGAGAGTAGTGGTTTCTATGCATAAGTTCAACCAAACAAGTTTTGTCTCGACTACATTGCTCATAGTCACCGCAGAAGAGGGAAATCTTATTTTCATTCTTGAAGTGGCTCTCTTGAGAGAACATTAAAAAAAAAAAATTTAATTCTCATTGTAAATCGTGTTGAAGAAACGCTCAAAATTCTTCTCCAGTGTCATGTCCTTCACAGTAGGCTGGTTTTTTCATGACAAGGGTAGAAAACCTTGCTTTGACATGATTTAGTAGCCATGTCATACCAACACAAACACAACATATCCAAGTTGGGAGTTTAGGATGTTATCTCCATATCCAGTGTGAGGGAGGATTTCTTTTAAATAAATACAGCTTAAGATACCACTCCAGGAAGCCAAAAATGAAGGATGAATGGTTGACTATTGGTGCGTCCGAAATGCCATACTAAACAGTATATACTCAAAAAGTATTCTTAAAGGAGCATGAGGCAGGATTAAGGCAGGATTTATGAAAAAAATTCGTATACGTTTTAAGTTTTCTAGTAATAATGTCAGATGCAGCATTCCAAACCAAAAAGAATGAGCCCTCTAGTGTATCTCTCCGTTGCCTTGAACAGGCTGTGTGCTGCAAAATGTGCTGCAATTCGGGGGCTGAATTTCCGCGCTGTCCTGCGGATGTGACGTCACATGACGCTGCATGCACGTTCTCCCCGTTCTCCCGTGCCGGCTTCACTGTTGGCTGCAGTACCCCCGACGGCCGTCGTGGTGAAGGGTGGCGCTAGAGAGTCTCATTTCTTAAAAGGAGTTTCATGCTCCTTTAAGTTCGGCACACTTTTGAGTAAATATCAGTAGTGTGCATTAATTCGGACGTACTACTCAGAGCCACACGGCACTTCCTGTTGTTGTTGACATGGTAACAACTCCTGTCACAGTAGCAGTAGCAGCAGTAGCAGCACCGCTCCGCTCTTTCCCGTTTATCCTGGCCCAAACAAAACTACATTATATAATATTATTATATACAAATATTATAATATTAGTATTATATAATAATATTATTATACTTAATATTATACTTATGACATATACGTATCTGCGCAGCACTTAGCAACCAAACACCGCTGCATTGCATTGTGGGAAGTTTCTGCTTAGCTACGGTGCGTCCGAAATGCCACACTAAAAAGTATATACTAAAAAGTATACTTAAGTTCGGCACACTTTTGAGTAAATATCAGTAGTACTTATGACATATACGTATTATTTAGCATCCAAACACCGCTGCATTGCATTGTGTGAAGTTTCTGCTCGGCTAGTGTCCATCAATCCACACTTATACATTTCTCCGTAATGAGTATGGATAGCGCATAATATTGTGTACGTACTAATGTTTCGGACGCACTAAAAGATCTCACATACTGTTTTTGCATACTCATTAGGGTGGTAGTATGCCATTTCGGACGCAGCTTATTACTAATTTTTTTTTATACTATGATTGTAAAGCGTTTTTTATTTTTTTCTAAAAATGTGTTGTTTTTAATTTGTGGAATAGCTCTCCTCGTGTACAGCACATGGACATCTTTGGCTGTGAAGACATTTTCAGCTCTAATAACGTCCCTCTCACCTATGGTTAGTTCTAATTAAATCAACTTCTTCTCTGGGGCTGGCAGGTGGCATATGTCCTCTGGAAGAGCTGTGCGACGTAGCTCATCGTTATGGAGCCCTGACGTTCGTGGACGAGGTTCATGCTGTGGGCCTGTATGGAGCTCACGGAGCTGGCGTGGGCGAGAGAGACAACATAATGCACAAGATTGACATTGTGACTGGGACCTTGGGTGAGTCTGTCTGTCTGAATAGGACATTTAGAAGAAGTAATGCAGGTGCTTTGTTGTTCATCTTTTAGAAGATTTGATGAAATATATCCTTGATTTAAAAAAGATCCATAAACCAACATGACTTTTCACCAAGAAGAAGACAAGCAGCTTTAAAACAGCTCTCATCGTGGATCATCTCCCATTTAAAACCAACTCTGTACAAACCCGTCTAATTGATTAAAATAGCCTAATTGCTGAAATAGCAGCAGCAGCCTTTACCAAGTGCGATGCAGTTGAACGAGGACTGGAGAAGGGTGAGCTTTTATCAGCTGGGTGTCGGTCTCTCTCTGGTGTCACTGATAAAACTGTTCTCAGTTTATCCTGCATGCAACGTCTGGACGACTGCAAAGTTTTAGATAGAAATCCCTCTAAATTAATCCAGGATCACAACATTTGACTTCAAGGCATAGATAGTATGTGGTAGGGATTCAACTATGAATGAAAAATGCATGATTTTATAAAGATAACCAATAAACGCAAACTAAAAATATCAGACATTCAGTTTCAAATAAGATGAGGATTTAGAAACTCTTTAGAAGTACATTTGGTTTTAGAGCTATTGATGATTAAATTATATCTCACAAAACATGTTTTACCCCAAAGCACTGGAATAATCCCTCCTGGGAAAGTAGAGCACAAACAATTTACAATGGAAAGTTGGCTTTTCAGGTGTTTAACTCTGTGGCAGTATTTTTTATGCTGGGGATTCCTTTCATTTTTATAAATTATTTTATTTTCTCTATTTTTGTGTTCCTATTTAACCTTGTTCAGGCTCACAGAGAACCTAGAACCTATATCATTGTAGCTGGTGAAGATGATCTGGGACATTTTTAGACTTCAAAAGTTTATGACTAAGAAAATGGAATATAAACTTTGTTTAATGTGTTCAGACGCCAAGATGGCATAAAAAAATAATCATAATCAACTCTGCATAAGGTTACACAAAACATTAAGCAATTTGTGCTTCAAAACAAAATACAATTTATTCTTATCAGCAGCCTTTTTTTATAAAAACCAGTTATACAAATATTAGTATTTAGTAAACAGTCAGACATTTTTCAGGCACTTAGATCCCAGATAGCAAAAGATGTTAAATCAATGTGGAATTATGGTCAAAAAGGTTGATTTTTGGTTAAGGTCGATGATTGATGTTGGATCATCCATCAACCAATCATCCAATTCTAATGCCAACATGTAATCAATGTTGAATCCACATATTCTGTTTGTCATAGACATGGCTTCAACGTGGATTCAATGTTTCTGCCTAACCATATTTCAATGTTGATTCACTCATATTTTGCTGTCAGGGATGGCAGATGTGTTATGTTCTTTTTGGAGGTGAAGAACTCTGTATTTTCATAAATTGTTGACGAGAAGAAAACTCCATAGTGGAGAAATACTTACTTAAAATACTAAATGATTAAGTAAAGCGTGTTACATTGATAGTTGAGGAAGGATCATTCCTGTCACTGACTTACACAGACATGTCATCTGTTACTGTTCCAGGCAAGGCCTTCGGCTGTGTGGGTGGTTACATTGCCAGTACCACCGCCCTGGTGGACACGGTGCGCTCCTACGCAGCCGGCTTCATCTTCACTACTGCTCTGCCCCCGATGGTCCTGGCTGGAGCCCTGGAGTCTGTACGAGTCCTGAAGAGTCCTGAGGGGCAGGGGCTCCGCAGAGCTCACCAGAGGAACGTGAAACACATGAGACAGCTGCTCATGGACAAAGGTCTGCCGGTGGTCAACTGCCCCAGCCACATCATCCCAATACGGGTAAGGAGCTTGTTTGTTCTATGCTGAGGGATAACCTAATTACAGATAATTCTAGTATATACTATCTTCTGGCTAATTCTTGTAACTTTGTCACTTTTTGGAAGTTCTGACATTCTTTCCTGTGGGCTCCCACAGTGGCCCAGAGTCAGCGCTTGATAAAGCTAAAATAGCAACATAGGTCTGAGAGTATCTGCTGTTCAGTGACTTTATTGTTGCATTGAAATTTTTGCTTGAACAACCTGTGGTTGACACCTGCTCCCTGTACAGTTTGTAATAAACCACCTACAAGATAATTTTATCCCTGATTGCTTAGTATTTTCTCCATTTGTATGAGTGTTTTTGCCACCACACACCACAGGACTTTGAGTATTGTTAATTAAATGACAGATTGTTTTTTACAAAGTGCACTTTTCATGGAATGTGAGATAATGATGTGGCTTTAATGCTGGCCCACTATCACACCAGCTGAACATTAACCATAAGAGACAAGTTCAGGTTTTGTTATGACCACATTGACACATCTGTAAAAAAAAAAAAAAAAAAAACACTTGACTTTTGCAAATGCAATTCAAACTTTTCAGATCACATTTATTTTGAACTTACATGTTGCATTTAAAGACAGGAGAGACATATAAACGATAATTTATTTTAATACATAATTTGAATAATAATGCAATGACTCAATCTATATATATTTTTAATGTTTTAATCCAATTATGAGTCAATTGTAACTCAGCAACATCTGTCATTATTGACCACAAAGGCAAACTTTTGCGGCAACACTAGCAAAAACCACAAAAGAAAGAAAGAACCAACGAAAGAAAAACAAAGCCCCTAAATGGCTCATTTTACCTTTCATGGATCATTTCCCAGGTTGGAGATGCTTTGCTGAACACACAGGTGTGTGACACCCTGCTACAGAGACACAACATCTATGTCCAGGCCATTAACTACCCCACAGTGCCTCGCGGTGAGGAGCTGCTGCGTCTGGCTCCGTCTCCCCATCACAAGCCCGACATGATGGAATTCTTTGTGGGTGAGTTTGGGGAAAATAACCAAAATGACATCAAATTTGTGCTGGTATGACAATTTGATGTAAGACAGAATGGCAGAACTTCAAAAATCTTAAAATTATTATGTCACAGCTGCAGCACCATGAAGTCTGAATGTGCAAACTGAAATGAACAAAGGCAAACTTTTAAAATTTAAAGTTCTTAACCATTCATTCCCACAAACATCTCTTTAATTCACAGAGAAACTGGTGGAGGTGTGGCAGGAGGCTGGTCTCCCACTCCAGAGCCCGGCCACTGCTTCCTGCACCTTCTGCGACCGCCCGCTGCACTTTGACCTCATGAGTGAGTGGGAGAAATCCTACTTTGGCAATATGGAACCGCGATACATTACAGTATGTGCATGAAACCAAAGTAGATGCTGCATCTCAAAAAATGACATAAACATTAAAAGCATAGGAAACGCAAAATAAATTAAATGTTAAGTTATTATAATCCTACTTCATGTGCATGAACAATACTAATGCAATGCTGTTGTGTTTTAGTGTTCTTTCAAAGACTAAATTCCACTATTTATTTTTAGTTACTTATATTACTTATATCTTTGAATTTCGAATAGTGTTTGTAGCAATTGGTAGGGTTAAAAACACGCTTTCATTTTGAAAGCATCAAAGCCTGCACATTTGACACTTTTTTTTAAATCTTGTTGGGTGTGATGATTTGAAATAAAGTATTTAATGTTGCATGATTTAAACATATTTAAACATTCTACTTGTTTTTTTTTACTATCCACCATAATCAATCGAAATAAACTATTTAAATGTTCATCTTATATTAAAAACTATGTAATTATGAAGATGCAGAATTCAAACATTGTTGTTAAATGTAACAAACTAAGACTGAACTTTGATGACATAACATGAACCAATGTTTTGCGCTTCCATGAACCATTAAAGATCCTATTAAATTTGGAAAATTGTCATTGTCATCTTTCTTTTACAAAAGAACATTATTAGATTTCATCTTGGTAGCAGTGGTATCTCAATACCACTGCTAGTTGACGTTGCAGGCGCCAGCCTGTTCTCGTTTGACCTTTGCCCTCAGTCTGCGCAGCTCTGCATTCTCACTATCCACAAGGAGACCACATTCGATCAAGGTCCAACATTTGTCGAGCTTCTGCTCGCCGTAGCGCTGCAGAGCTCCTCGCAGGAAGCACTCGGCCAGACGCAGCTTCCCCAGACCCGCCTCCACACACTGAATGGCCTGGTCCTTGTGGAGCTCCAGGGCCTGAGTGAAGTCTTCCAGAGCAGCATCTTCTCTTGAACACAGCACTAAACTTCGCCCTCGCCTACACAGGTCTTCTGCCCAGATTTTAGTGTCGTCTGAACGGCTAGAATCCGGTGTACCGTGTTTCTGGATAACTCTATCCAGCTCAGATATGGCCTTCTCATGTAAGGCCAGCTGTGCAAAGCAGGCGGCCCGCTGGCGAAGGTAGTTTAACTTGTGATTGCCCACTGCTTGTACAGCCACAGTAAGGAGTGTGAGGGCCTGATCCCAGTGGTTGCCTGACGAAACAATGGTGGCTTCCTGTGCTGCGGCCTTTTACAATGAAAATCAAACAATTAACTTCAAACGTTAATCAAAATAAAAATATCACTCTTATATTTTCGGTTAACAAACTAAGTTGTCTAAAACACAAAGCATGTAAATTACTCCTTGTATACCTTGACTAAATGAGGATATATGGATTCATTTTTAGTACTTTTGTGGAAATGAACATTTTCTGATGAATTTTTATTAAAAAAATAAATAAATTTTGCTACAGCCAGCACAAAACATTCTGGCAGTAGTTCTCATTCAGCTCTGGATCTAGGATCCCTGTACATCAGCTTACCTGTGCTATGCATTTCCGTTGATTGAATGGGATCAGGGCCAACAAGAAGTCCAGACTGGACGAATCTTTCTTGATTAGCTTGCTGAGTCTGAGGGCTGCGCTGCGGTGGTTCTGCTGCCAGGCCTCCACCACGCCCAACCTCGCTTGGGCCAGTGCATCCCTTGGCTCTTGGCCAAATACCTGATACAGATGGGACCTCGCTTTTGTAATGTCTCCTGGAGCACATAGAGCAGAACGTAAGGAGTGAGAATCTATGCAGTAACACACATCCAAAAATGGCCTCCAAACCAGAATATTTTAAGTGACATCCACCATCTCACCTTTAGCCAAGAGTGTGTCCACATAGAGAAGATGCCACCTTGGGTTTCTGCTGTCAGTCCTCATCAAAGCCTCACCAATTATGAAAGCTTCTCTGAGCTGCTCTTTGTGGCAGGGGGCAGAATTACTCATCAATGTTTCTGAGAGATTGGAACGGGAGAACTGATGAAGCCAATCACAGACCAGCTTCTGTGCCCTGTCCTTGAGTGACAGGATGTCTTTGATGACTGGGTCAGCATTTATCTGAAGTGCCCCCAGGATATCATGAATACATTCCTAAGTAGAGGGAGAACAGCAGGTTCAAAGTTATACTGCATCTGTTCAAGGCTGTTAAAAAAATACATTATTTTAGGAAGTTGTTGTTATATATCAATTTTTTGATCTGCCACAATAATGTAATGAATTTAATGGAAAACACTTCAAGTTGAGGGCTTTTCTCAACAATTTTTAGGTGAGATTAAAAAAGAGATGAATTAGATTCAGTAATTACAGATCTTAATTAATTAATCGCTCAATTTTTTTAATCGCTTGACAGCACTAATTATAATAATATTAAAACTGCATTAAAATTGTAATAGCATTGCTGTAGCATAATAATCCAATCTGGTCTTCCCATAGTCAGATGTATTGTTAAACTGATTAGTTAAAACCTCAAAAGCCTTAAATAACAATGAGTGTCTGTTGTGTTCTGCAACCCTCTCTGCATTACCATATCTTGACGTCTTTAACAACACTTTCAATTTGTGAAAAATTACATTTTTTCAGTTTGTCATGAGAAGGTCTATGGGGCAGAATTAGCCTACGGTCCACAGCCATTCATCCCACAGCTGCCAATCCTAAAAAATCATAAACAGCCCCAAGCGTCCAGTTCTTAAGATATTTTTCATCTGTGCAACAGATGTCACAACCAGCTTATTCCAAATCTAAATCAAGACCTTCTTACAGGAGTCCCACAAATTAATGTGGATCTGAAAACGAACAGGCACAAGAAAATCATGAGATTAAAAAAAAAAAAGATTTATAAAAACCTTTTCGACTTGACTTAAAATGAAAATGTTTAAATAAGGATGATGGTATATGTGCAAAAATGTTTTCCAGCAGCAGCTGGAGCAGTGTATGTTATTCTTATCTGAGATTTAGGTTTGGCTTGTTCTGTAAAAACATCTTTTTTTTTTTTATTGTGCCAGGTCCTACACACGTATTTGTCAAAGTTCTACTTTTCAAAGTGCTGTTAAGGACATTATTTTAGCAATCAGGCAGACTGGTTGATTAAACTTTGCATTTATGTAACTGGGATAGTCCCTGGGGAGAGCACATGCAGGTGTTGAGTGTTAAAGAGAAAAGAGTGTTTAAAGCAAGAGATTTTCCAATCAAGAAAATGGATTTGGAATACAAGAAGAAAATGTTATCAGAATATAAGCATTACCATGTTTTTTCTTAATTGCCAGGAAACAAAAATACACATCAGATTTGAATGAGCAAAATTTGCCATGAGGTACACAAAATCTTGACAGTGTTTCAGCAGAAAAATACCTTTTGTTGATTTAGCATGAGGTATGTGAAGCCTCTTCCACAGAGAGCGTGCACATGCTTTGGATGCTGCTTCAAAATGGCACTAAAATCAAATATAGCTGTCTTTCGTTGGCTCAGCAGCACATAGCACCTCGCTCTCTCCAGCAGGGAGTCTGCTGCCTCACCACCTTGGTCAAAACAAATATTTCATTGGTTTCACATGACTTGCAGTTGTTCACCATTTTGTCCATTACCATATATCTCAGCTCAACCAAAACTTCTGTTTAGGCAAGGCAAGGCCAGGCAAGGCCAGAGACAAGGTTATTTGTATAGCCCATTTCAGCAACAAGGCAATTCAAGGTGCTTTTATGGTTATGCTTTATACTTTATCCCTCAAACCATTACTCTTAACATGATCAAGTTTAGTCATTAATCAAAATCATATGAAAAAAATAAACATGAAGATGTCATCAATCAGATTGTAATCACCCGATGCCATAATAGCCATGGAAAGATAGGCTACAGCTTCCCTGACAGCCCTCTCCTGTTTTGTGCCATCCAGGAGGCGTTTTGCAGCTGAGTGGCAGTGTCCCTGCAGCAGAGCTCGATCTTTCTGCTGTGCCACTGCCAACAGGCTGCTTAGACAACTGGTATCACCACACACGATTAGCTTTTTAAGCAACTGCAAAGAAAAAGTCAAACATAAAACCTTTATCTCTTTGTAGTAAACTTTAATCAAATGTAAATCTATCAAAACTAAACTGGATGTAAATATAGTACTGTGTTTCTCCCAAAGGAAAAAAGGCAAGCGAAACTCATCAGGAATAATGTAATGTATAATGTAATTATGTCATAAATATATAATGTAACTGAAACAATATTTAAAACAGACCTTTTTTTAAATTAAATTCATAAAAGGAAAAAAAAGTAACACTGGTTCTGCTGGTTTGCAACAGATAAAACAAGCTGATTTTTGTAACATTTCTCTGTCTGTTTTATAGCGTTATAGTGTGCATTTGGTGCTGTATTGATTTGTAGGGTCACCAGGTTTCACAAAACAGGAATTAACTCATTACAAAGAAACAAATCTAATTGCAGGTTGTGCAGAAGGCCCCTTGCAGTACCATAGTTTCTTAAGTACTATATAGGCAGTGTCAAGAAAGACATTTGGTTAAATTAGACTCTAACTAAGTTTCAGTTTGGCTTTATTCAGCTCTCTTGGTGCTTCTTACGCTTGGCAATATATAAAAAGGATTTTGAAATTACTACCTAAAACATTTGATAACTTTCTATTGTTTTCCCACAATATAATGATGAAAAGAGCCAGGGACACACTTTGGATACCATTTGTCAAAACATGGTGTTTCCTCAAAGAGCTGTACCTGATTGGTGTCATAAAGAAAGCCTCTGTGCAGCTGCAGAAGAGCAAGGCGAGCTAGGGTAGGGCCCCGAGGATTGATGGTCCCAACAGAAAGTAATAACCTGTAGGCTTCTTCTACTCTTCCAAGTTGATACAAGGCATCTGCTGCGAGGATCTGAGGCCCGTCAGCACCAGCTTGGAGCTCCATCAGTAGCATCGCTAGCGACTGGACACCAGCAGGAGTCCTAATGTTCAAAGCAGCATCAGGTAATAAGGAAAAGAGAGGTAAACATGAATAAGAACTATAAAATGCAGCTGCTTAGTTGAATATTAAATGCAAAACTAAGATCTAATACATGCATTGCAAACAGCTGATTTTGAACATGGAATAATATGTTTATTTGCTTTAACAATTCTCAATGTTCCAAGAGTCTGAACAAACCAACGTATGAGTAAAAGTATTATACCCTGATCTATTGTTTTCTTTCTTCAACTGAACCTGCAGTTGGTCCTCCTTTTGGGGCAGTTGGGGGTCTTCTTTAGGACTGGTCTTTGATCGGCGCTCTGCTGTCTTCTCCAGCATAACTCGACCCTGCTCCAGCAGAACCGTACACAGCAGTCCTCGGTAGTTCCATGGCACCAAGCAGCGAACGGTTAATGCTGTTTCCTGGGGATGGAGCCTGCTGGCTGTCACATAGTCTAGAGCTGTGAGGTAGTTTAAACCACCCACCATGCGCAAGAGCCCTCTGCCACAGAGGGCTCTCACACAGCTGGATGGGTGAGGTGTAGTGTGTTCAATCACAGCTTGGAAGTCTTCCAATGCCCCTCTATGGTCATCAGAAAGGAATCGTGCATATCCACGAAGAACCTGGACTGTGTTTTGATAGCTCTGCTGTCCTTGGGCTCCAGCTAGTTGGCAACAGATGGAGAGAGCCTCTTTGTGTTCCCCTCTGAGGAGGAGACAGTCAGCCAGTCGCACTCGCAGCTCTCTGCCTCCCCCATCAGGCTCTAAATGACAAAGAGTCCTTAAAGAAGTGATCACTGGGTCCAGGAGCTCAACTCCTTCAGTGGATCGCAAGTCTGAACGAATGACAACCTGCTCTCTGAAGTCAGAAAAACCCTTCTCTGCCTGCTGACGGAGATGGTTGCGTGCAACCATCCCAGTACCGTGATCAGTGAAGAGCTTTTGGAAGTAAATTCGGGCAGAGGCAGGGTGGGTCTCAAATGCTTCCCCAAGACTTCTGCACTCTTCTGCAGTCTTTCCCCCCGCTGAGAGACAGGCAGCTGCATGACTAGTTAAGAGTCTGGCTTGCTTCTCAGGAGTTTCTTGAACTGATGTGTCTTTTCGTAATAGAGTAGAGTAGACCTCTGCACTATCTGCAAATCTGCCAATCAAGAATAAATATGCTGCTTGAAGTTCCTGTACTTCTCTATCATTATGTGAGATAGCCAATAAGAACTCAATAACTGAAGAAGGGTCCTTCACATTTAACTTTTCATTCTCCTTTGTTGTCATCACCTTCTTACAATCAAATGACAGAGAGGGATGTATGCACATTATATGGTCCGTTAAGGCTTTCACTATTTTAGGTAGGTGGACAGATTGTCTGCTTTGTATTAATTTGACAGTCTCTGTTTTGTTTTTCTGGTAAGCGTTGATGTAAAGCCTCAGTCCTGTGGAACTGCGAGGCTTTGATAAAAAGCAAGCCAGTGCTTGAGTTATTTCTAGTAGCACATGAGTTGAATCTTCTGGATGTACGTTTTGTTTACGTTGAAGTAGATCTGTGCAACGCACAAAAATCTCCTCACAGCCATGCCCACCACTCTGCAGAAGAGATTCCATTTTTGAAACGGTGGCTGACAGGTTGTTGGGACAGAGTGTGGACAGGAAAACAGCGGCAAGACCTTTGTTTAGACCCTCACAAGGCTGATTGTCACCATGACTATCCAGCCAATTTTCTAAAGTAGAGATTACCAGACCCAGGCTGAACTTGTCCAGTTTACGCATGTGTGACACTGCAGAGGAGGCATGAGCCATGAAGGCAGCCATGTACAGGGAGGTGGCCTTCCCCAGGTCTCCACCCTTAAGTAAGCTGTCCCCATCTGTGCATAGCTCTGAAACTTTGACTCCAGGTCCAACCGAAGCACTCATGATCAAGCAGTAGCCTCTTTCCGTCTTACTCTTTACAGCTGTCCAAAGTAATAAAAACATTGATATGCCATGGTTAAACGTCAGGAAATAAGGATTCAAATAATATTTACTCAAAAAGAACAAAACATCTCACATAGTCTATACCTTTTTCAACAACGTAGCAGCATTTCATACCTGGGAAATTGCATGTTACTGATTTACTTTATTATTAACTGAAAAGCCATTTTGAATTTGATGCTGGAAAAATTTAGGAGAAAATGTGTGTGATGACGAATGCATTGAATAGTTTCATCTACGAACATTCAAAGAATATTTATTTATCATTTTATTATATATGCAAACCGTGGTTTACAATTGTCTAGCTGAAAAGTAGTATAAGATCTGAATATCAGAATGAAAGAACAGTTTTCGCATATAATGTGTTCCTGCTATTAGATGATGCCTTGGGTATAGGTTATTTCTTTCTTTCTTTCTTTCTTTCTTTCTTTCTTTCTTTCTTTCTTTCTTTCTTTCTTTCTTTCTTTCTTTCTTTCTTTCTATTAATATTATTATTATTATTATTATTATTATATATATTATATTATTATTATTATTATTATTATTATTATTATTATTATTATTATTATTATTATTATTATTATTATTATTATATATTATATTCCAGCTTTCTCAGCCACAGACGCTTCTTGTTTTTAACAGCAAACACGACGCAATTCCAAAGTGTTTTTTTTGTTTCTTTCTTTCTTTTTTTTTTTAGTTTGATAAACGAAACCAAACTATAAATTTGATGGATAAACTATCTCACCGATGTGACGGGTTTCACCTCGTTTTCTTGGGTTGTTGCCCCAGGAACCGGGAAGCTGGGTCTCAATTTTTTTTGTGATGATTAGCGTTGCCATGGTAACATGAGTCCGCTCACGCAACAAAAGCTATTGAGTTCTTTTCTTTTCTTTTTTTTCTCCATTTCTTTTTCACAAGTTTTGAAGAAATGCAAGTCTGACACCCACGAATAAGATTAAAACAAACTTACCGCAAGAAGCTTCACATCTCGATAAACTCTTTGTAACTCTGCCTCGTCAGACGTAAATACGGGACAGTTTGCTGCACGGCACGGTCTTGGTAACCGCTATCAGCCTTTAGACTGATTTTTGGTTCCGCGTTACACCAACACAGACCCTACGGCGTAGGGTACGCGGCGACGCGCACCACGCAGAACCATAATTCAGGCTCGTCCTTATGTGTTGACCGCAAGATACAGTCCCGCGGCCTTACATCTTTACACTTTGATTACACCGATTACATTCATTCCTTTGCGTGCAGACATGACTAATATTTCTACTGACAGAAAAAAATGCTAAAGTGGAAAAGTCATTTAAATGTCACTAGAAGGGCATTTATTTCCCTACAGATAGCCAAAAGGCAAAAAAATCAATCTTTATATTAAATGTTTTATGTATTTATTTGTTTTTCGTTTTTTTTTTGTTTTTTTTTTAGCTGTTTTATATTTGGCTTGAAAATGTATTTTAAAACTGGCTTTTACTTTTGTTTAATTATGAGCTAAAATGTGTTACATACAAAAAAAACATTACACAGGGCAAAGCTAATGCATTTTATGTTATGGTAGGCCATATTTCTTATTTTAGATGTTATGATGTTAAAAGCCGGGCATAACTAAAAGCTATGATCTTGACAGCAATTGGATGCTTTAACTGTCCAAACACAAAGGGGTGTTTAAACCTGCTCCTTTATACTTACAGAGTTAATATGACAAATATCAGTCATCGCCCTATGTTTTTTATGCTGGAAAGACCAATGCATCTTAATACCAAACCTAAAATATCATCCAACAGTTTATCCACATCTAATGAATTGACTCCTGGACACCCTCAGCTGATGTTCAAAGATTCAGTCAGTACTCCCACCTTGTGGCCAACAGTTTTATTCATGACAAATTGTGTCATAATATTACAACTTCTAACAGTAACACTTCATCATACATGTATACAGTAAACCATATCAGTGAAGATCTAAGTTCTAAATCTAACAATTTCACTAACAAAGTACAGAAGCATTCTTAAATAGAAAAAAATATATACACACTTGTCTCGTAACATTCATTAGTAAACTCTTACATTTGGAAACTCCAAGTCTTTTCCTGTCAGTTAACTGAAATGACACATAAAAACTCTCAAAGTGAGATACCTGAACACCACAAAAGGAAAAACCCAGTCCAATACACTTTGACACCATGTTGAAGGAAACTGAAAATCTGACGTCCTTTGGGGATTTCAATTTTCTCCTTTTGTGAAAGTGTGCTACCAGACCATCGTGGCAAATGAGATGTGAGAAATGTTAAACGTGATAGAAAGATCAGACATCACAGATGTACTCAAAATGCTCTCACAGTTCAAATTTTTAAACTGAAGACGTCTTTGCTTTTACTTGAAAATATATTTTAAATATAAATATATTTTAAATATACTGTATAAGCTAAGCACAAATGGCTATAGGTAAAATAATAAAGGAAGTGTGACTTCCTTGCTTAGACTTCAAACTCCCACAGCTCTTTCATATTGTCACCATTCTGCTGTAAATAGAACACCTCTTTGACTCAGGAACTTCAGAGGTGCAACACAAGAAGCTGGAGGATTTCTTGACAGAAGGTCACAGTCAAAAGTAAAGAGTCTATTAACTATTAACAATTATTTATTATCATGTATTAACTACACCCACTGGTTATTTTACTAGGTATACCAGGTGTGCCTATAGTGGCCAGTGAATGTATTTATTAGAGAATAACATTTACATTAAACGGCCTCTGAAGAACACTGTGATCCAGGCCCTGGCTGTGCATCTGCCTCTAGACTGCACCAAACTTATTTTCCATATGTACAGAAAGCATTCTAAGTATCAACCTGGCTTAACTCCTTTATGAGTTTAAATTTAATTTATTTAATTATTTAATATATATCTAAAACTGTTTATGATTTTTTTTCTGTAATAAAATGGATTATGTTGAAAATGTTAAACAAATGGTACAATTGCAGAAGAACTTCATATAACCTCTGCTGCACTCTGCTATACCAAATAACTGGCCAAGTTAGATAAGGGTAATTTATGACATAAATGCCTTTTTATGTGGGTAAGTCATGTAGAAAATATGCTAAGTAATGCCAACTTTCTTGTGCACTGGCATACAAACTTGAAGAATTGATGTTCCCAACTGCCTTAAGCTGGGCATACACTGTGCGATATTTTTAATCGTTTGATTCAGCCCCATCTCAAACTGCACGACTAGATTGCTGAGTTCAAAAGTTCACAGCCCACGAGTAATGGACTCACACTGTACGTCCTGATGCTCTGATGCGACCCGTCTGCTCACACTATACGTTCATTATACTCACGTCGGACTTCTGTGTACTGGAACTGCAACGTCAAAAAGAAGTGGAAGAGGAGGAACCCCGAAGTGAGAGACACCGAAGATGCTCAGCAAAAACAAACGCGCTGCCTTCAATTTGTGCCATTCTGTGTGGCGATAAATGAAAAAAGATTAAACAATGTCGTGATTGGACAAGGAATTGGCTGGGCAGATGTGGGAAATGGGTCTTTTTTTTCTGCTATTAAAACATGATTTGTAATGTGAATTTGCAACACTTATACTACAAATAATAGTTTTTGACGTGACATCAGAGATTGCGCATGCTCTCTGCGAAAGGATGAGGCAAATTGGGTCGTAGCTGCTTCAACTGTGTGATTCCTTCAGGAGGAGCGACCAGGATTTCAAACACGTTTGATTTTCTTGCAAGCACACGATTTGTGATGGGGAGCTCGTTGTGAGGTGTTACTCTCTCGTCGTTACCCCACGTATACTGCACGAGGCACGAGCAACGATTGGGTCGAAATCTGGCCCGATGCAAAAAATAGTCGCACGAGTGGAAAATCGGTTCAAAAATAGCCGACAATCGCACAGTGTATGCCCGGCTTTACATGGATGCAACTTTATTTACATCTCCACTTGCAGCCTCAAAATCCTGCCCAGGCTCATTTAGAGTGTACTCCTCAGGGTCCGACTACTTGGTTTCCCCCAGGCCTCCACTCCAGATTCTCAAGACTTTCCTGCAGCTGCTGGGCACAGCCCGACAAATCCATGTAGTGCAAGGACGAGTAAACATCGTTCAAACTTGCAGAGGAGTGCTGGCTCCACAATCTCAGCATCTGGTACTGTTTCTCTTTGGAACCCAAACAGGCCTCCAGCTCTACTCGCTCCATCTCCTGGTCAGACACAGAGAGAAGACGCAAGAACTCCTTCCACCTACGCAGGGGCACCTCCTTGATAATGGCATAGAGCACAATTGCTGGCCAGCGATCTGATTCTTTATCTTGTTGAGAGGCTAGAAGGAGAAAAAAAATACAGAACACAGTCTTCACTTCAATACCAACCACATCACAACAACAGCAGTATTTCAGCTTAGACTGACACATCATCAAAAATGCTTTAATGGAGGACATTTTAAAATTAGTTTCATATGTGTTGTAAATGGCATGGAACATCAGGTTCTCCCAGACAATTTTAATAGTGATGTCAGACTGTCTTGTTTTATCAAAAGAAAATAGTCTAAACATGAAATGAGGAGCACTAAAGGAGCATGGGAAGTTATCTTAGTAGATGTTGGTTATTTCAGAGGCTAGTGAACAGTGCATGTGCGGCAAGAGCATTTTTTATCTGATTTGCCATTTCCCTTATGTTGAATTGCTGACTGGTGTGAAAATAGTGAGGGTGTCCTGTTTCCTCAGCTTCACCTCAGTGCACATGACTGATTGGAGATAAACGATCAGCTCAACAAGCACAGTGAAAGTACTGAAAACGTGGAAACTTTTACAAAGTACACGCAACCAATACTCAGATGAGGAAAGCACTGTCATGACATTTGGTTCACGGCATTTCAAATAAATAAGAAATATACCATCAAACACATGATCTGTCTTCACAAGTATTTGTGTAGTGTCTTGAAGACAGTGGAGGAGAATTCTTTAAAACAGCCGTTTTGGTTTGTTTTAGGTTTTTGACTTTATTGTCTAAATTACTGCATAGTTTCTACAGGTTTATTGAAATCATTTTAAGGTATAAAAGTCATAACAGGGGAGTTATGAGTTTACGCTAACACGTTAACGTTAACACTTCCTCTTATTTAGCGAAATAACCTCTTATGTAGCGCCAATCAGCACAGTGCCTCATTATCATATGGTAAAGGCATGGTTTAGAGGCTGAATTTCTCATTTATTTTGCAAAAACAATCAAAAGCTTGTTTTTAAGACATCCAAGGCCTGTTTAAAATAGGGATTAGATGCCATAATAGGTCCCCTTTAAGGATTGTGTAATGACTGTAATGCTCAGAACAGACTCAGTTAGCGTGTTAAAGATTCTGACAGTACAGTTTAAAAACGGTTGTATAACTATAAGTTGCCAGAATAAAAACTTTCCTCACTAAAATGAACTGGAAACACAGCTTGGGTTCGCAAAGTTACACCTGAGACAAACCAAAAGACTTCAAGCCCAATGCACTATAGACAAATGACGCCAAAGTGAAAATTGTTTGGACACATTTGAGAAAAATCAACCATAGCATATCAGCACGAATATCTCATACCAACTATCAAGCGTAGTGGTGGAGGTATGAGGATTTAGGGTTTTTGTAGAGCCACGGGACCTGGTCAGCTTTCAGTAGCTCAACCACAAACCCTTCTATGTGCTAACCATGCTAGAGTCAAGTACATTGTATGAAGCCAACTTTTCAACAAAATGACTAAAAAAAAAGAAAAGAGATGACAAGATTTTGAAATAATTCCTTTCCAGATTTAACTGAAATGCTGTGGCATCATCTTACAAGATCTGCGCGAAAACAATTACCTACTAACCTGAATGAAGGAATTACAGCCAAATTCTAAAGAAATTCTTCTACAGTATGTTCAAGATGTGAGAAAGAGATATTATCATACAGATAACAATGACTTCAAGTTATTGATTCTAAATGTGGTTCTACAAGCCACTGAATCATAGAAAGTACACAGTTTTTCCACACACTTCTGCATTTTTGTTTTGCTTGTGTTACACTAGTAATAAATTAACCGAGGGGGTGCTTTCTGTTTCACATAACTATATCACTAGTGCAAGAACAGTCTTCCTTTAGTAAATCAAGATGACTATTTGGAAGCACAAGTCTGGCTTCATGTAAACAATAAAATGTGTAAGGAGATATTTCATTTATTTTCTATGGAGCATTACTGCATTACTACAACAGGTTTATGTCTCATGTCTGATGACATAAACACTGGTTTGTCATTCATCCTCCGATATATTTTGGGCAGTGACATGTAACTTTCAGTGAATGAGCAAGTCCTCACCTCTAACAGTAAAATGTTTCAAACTGATAGAATACATAAAAAGACCAAACAGGTCCAAAGCCTGTATCATGACTGGCTATGAGATGTTAATTCTTACCTATATGTTCACTGTCTGGCAGGCAGGGACTGATGTGAGTTGGTGGTTCCTGACAGAGAGACATCATGGGACTTTCCTCAGAAATGGTTAATGTCTTAAAAGGACAGAAAAAAACAAACAAAAAGGTTACAATTATTTTAAACTGTCTTTGTGAAGAGCAAACTTTTGTAGTTTTGAACATTTTTTTAATACAGCAAAGGATCTTAATTTAAATAAAATTGCAAACTATTATCAGCGTTTAACTTTTGCTCTCACTGACATTCATGTACAGGTTCTTTTAGGCTCGCTTCACTATCCTCCTACAGTACTGCTCCAGTATAGATCCCTATCTCAGCAGAACAGAAAATGCAAGCAGCAGAGTACAAACCAGCGTGGTTGGGCCACTGCCTTCACGACTCCGTTGCCCTGTTAAAAGGAAAGCAGATGAAATCAGTCAGCTTCCTGCTACACCGACATACGTTTGGTCAAAGCAGGTAAAAAAAAAGTTGTTCATTTATATTTCCATTCAAACTTAAAGCTCATATCATAGATTTATACTTTACTGATCCATATATGTGTTTGGTCTAAATTAATGGCTTGGTTGTGCTTTCTTGCACAAGCAACATAACAACAACCTGTTCAAACCTTTCATCCACAGTACCTTTCTCTGTATTTTTAGGGTACTTATATTTTTATGAATTTAAAAACCATAGCTACTTGCCGTGAGCCGTCTGACATTTGCATTCAGTGAACAGCTACCAAACCACAAGTGTCTGATTTTCGAGATTTTGTTAAAAAGGTTGAGGAAGTTCTTTTGTGACCTATAAAAATGTATAAATATCGCACAACTCAAAACCACTGCATTCAAGATGTTAACTTAGATCATAACTAAAGTTTTCAGAGAGAAAAAAAATGTATACACAATTAAAGGAACATTACAGGCCGCGAACGCTTCTTTTGCAACAAACATTTGCAAAAAAAATTCTACGGGCTTATAACAAGATGGCAGCAACATACATGTGCAACATTAAAATTACTTCTCTCCATATGCACCCTATCTACGTCTATCACTGAATAAAATGACATTTTTGAGTTTTGTCAGAGGTTTAAAATATAAATTTATTTTGGTAGGTTGACATTCTAAAGTGAATTTCCCTTTTTCTGCAAACACATACTAAAATGTATATTCTCACTCAAAACTGCTTTGATCCATATAATTTTAGTCTGTAACGCACACTCATACTCCTTTGAAATCTGACAATAGATCTAGGGTTGCTTTTTCACTGTTTGTGTAATCTCACTTTACCTGTAAATTAGATGAATTAATTTTACTTGTTTATTTTACCTTCACCTTTTTTGAGAATGATGAGAATCTTTTTTATAGATGATGAGAACAGATTTGGACGACAGTGTGTGTGTTGGTCTGCCATTTTCTAAGGAATCAGTGAAAAAATCAATTTTCATTCTACCATACAACGTTGCTGACTTATTACCTAAAATCCAAAGGTTTTTATAACAGCGCCCCACAGTGACAGATTTGTTTCACATTTAGTACATAGCTTCTATGCCATTTCTGGTGGCGGGATATAGAGCTAAAGTTTGACTGGCAACCGGCAACCACCTTGAAAGGTGAGCCAATTTGTAACTTAGGATATGACATCCAATGAGACCAAGTACAGTATTTCTACATTAAGCGGTTCTTGAGATATTGCCATGTGGCCACTGTAGCGCCCCCTACCGTTGGATTTTTGCTAAATTTAACAAGCGTCTGAGGATTGTCGTCATGTTGGGTACTAAGTTTGATGTTTGTTGAACACTGCGATCAAAAGATTTAGGCATTTGAGTCACGATTGCCCAAGCAATCAATCACATTTGAACGATCCATAACATTTTACGCGTACTTTCAACTTTTTGAAAAAAAAAAGGTGTACATGTTGCAAAAGCAAAAGCTGAATATACAGTTTCTCAAATGCACACATGTTGTACATATAGCACTTGATTATTTATACTTTGTTACAGTCCAGGGGCCTCATTTAAAATGGAGTGCGTAGGATTCATACTAAAAGTGCACGTACGCCCAAAAGCCGAAAATGGCGGGCGCAAAAAAAAAACCGGATCTATAAAACCGCGTGCACGCAGACTTCCACGCAATGTTCCCTTTATGAATCACAGTCCACCTGGAAAGCTGCGCAGCTGACTCCGCCCCATATCCCGCCCTCAACACGCCCATAAATCCATATGGATGAGCCTACTGAGCATGCGCAGTGGCTTCCTGCAGCCTGTTAGGGATGAATGCTTCAGAATGAATGAACGTGTCGAGCCACCGTGCCACTGAATTTCGCTGAGATCTGAGATCTAGATGTTGTGGATGATGTGGAGAGAGGACAGTGAAACGAGATTATTTGGTGGTCACAGTAAAAGTAGAAAAAGTATATAAATAGTATAAAATAAAGCGAGTGAGTGGCAGCACGTCGTTGCTGCCCGATAGTGCCACGATCGCACAACGCAATTTCCACTGGGGACAGGGGGGACATGTCCCCCCCACTTTTCAAAATGATGTATTTGTCCCCCCCACTTTTTACAGTTTAAAAACTAACGGTAGGCTCAGCAAATCATCAAGACACTCGGGACGGCGGCCCGGCAGCCCCCGCTCCCTCTCCTCCCTCCCGTCTCCCCTCAGAGCTGCTGTAGGCTGTTTTATGGTTCCGCGTTACACCTACGCCGGACCCTACGGCGTAGGCTCTGCGTTGGTGTGACGCAGAACCATAATTCCGGCTTAAAAGTAAACAACATGTGCGCACGTACCCGTGCATGACAGGCAGACACACACAGGGAGAAGGGAGTAGCCTATTTCTTTCATTTTTATTTTTTTCAAAACTTTATCCTTATGAACGCAATTGTTATATAGTCCAACTTTCCTTATTTTAATCAGAACACTTTCTTTTTTCCTCTTCGGCGTGGAGTAGTGGGCTTGGAGCGGCAGCCCCCCCCTCCCCGCCCCCTCCGCCGCCTGCTCCGTTATCAGCACTATTATATTATAAGTCTGATATATTTTGTGATATGTGATGACATTATTAAGAGTATGACATGAATCTGACTTCATTTCACCACCTCACAGCCTGCCTCGCCAGTTCCCCGTGTCTTAAGTAAATTCTTACGGGAGGGTGAGGGTTGCCGTAAAGATAAGCAGATTTTTAGGTTAGTTTTTTCTTTTTAGATCCGAGGCTTTGCGTAGATGGCGGCTTCCGCAACTTTCAGGCGCTTTTTCTGCGCAAGCAAGCTTTATAGATGAGGCCCCAGGACTGGTTACCGTTGAAGTTTTTGTTCTCCGCAAGCATTTCCACGTCTTCGTCTGAGCTCCAGCAGGCAAAGATTTGTCTGAGCAGGTTCTTGCTGAAGTGCAGCAGGAGCAAAAGGACCACCAGAGAAAGCACAACAAACACAACATAAATCCAAACCATTGGGTTATTTTCTGTGGAGAGAAAGAAACACTGACATGACCTGACTGCTCATCACTTAAATCACACATTCATCAAGTCTAATGATGGAAACATGAATCATCTTCCAGATTACTTGGACACTCTTCCCAGAAAACCACTTAAAAAGAGGAAATAATCTGGTGCTGGTACACATGGTAGCTTTATGTATTGTAGCCAGCACACTGTGGCTTTACATGTCACAAAACTACACTACAAACCACAGTTATTTTATTAAGTGTAATATTAAAACATGAAGTTAGTACTAACTGTTGGATTGCAGCAGAATTGCAACAGGATTTTGTGTTTTGTTTGAAGCCTCGGGTGTTGACTTTGAAGCTGAAGCTGAAGCTGTCGAATAAGATATTTAGTCAGACAAGTGCAAAAACATTGTTTGAACTGGTATGATTTTTTTTCATTATCAAATTATGAGTTTTGTTCTTCATCTATGGCACAAATAGATCCAAACATAATGTAACTAAGACATATAAAAATACACTAATAATGATTGCGTATTTATTGAACTTAACCAATTATTATAGAAGGGGAATCTAGAAATGACACAGCGTCTTAAAGTATTCGACACTGGCGTTCTCGATATTTTCGAGTTTTGCTAGCTGGATTTGGGGCGCTGTATCATTTAATTGATACAAAAATTAAAGCTTTAAATCTCTTTGTTTATGTTTCTTTAATGCGTCTCTACTGACAATTCATTGTTTCCACTTTTTCCCTGATCAAAACCCACTGTGATGAATGAGTTTTGTCATCTGGCAATTATTGATAACCTTAACTACTGAGATACACTAATTAACTTAGAAGTCCAGTTTCAGTTTAATGACAGCAAGTGGCATAAATTGACCAATAGACAACAAAGCAGCGCAAAAACCATAATGACTTTTTTCTACCCTACACTGTAACAATTTGAAATATGTATTTTGTATGGACAAGATTAATACAATGACATGTCTGCTATTGATTTAAACACATTTTGTCTGTACATTACTGTAACGTAATTACAATATCACAGTAACATTTGACAACTGCAAACCAAGAAGATCCCTGAGGGTTCACTTACTTTCTGTAGTTGCTGTAGTTTTAGCTGTAACTGTAGATGGTTTTGTCGAGGGTGAGGGTGTGGTACTAGTGCATTTCCTCTTGCATTCTGGATCGTTCATACACGACTCACTGAAAAAGGACAGGCCAATAAATGATAACAGATTAATCTGACTGCATATTTGTCTTCCTAGTTAAGTGTAGACTCACACCCACATTAAACTTTTATTTCCTGCAGTTTTTTTCTTTTGCTAATACTAACCATAAATAAATTCCTTCAGTCCGAATGACCGAGACCAAATCTACCAATGTTGCTGTATGAAAATACCGTGCAAATTTTTTCTGGTACTTCAAAGAATATTCTGGAGATAAAACAACCTCATGTCCATTATTAGACAGTACTGAGAGTAAAACTCTCATTAGGGACCAACACAACGTGAATTGAAGAGTTTTGAGTTAGAACATAATATGCGTTCGCAGCAAAATGGCAATTAATGTTAACATATAGATAAAATGTATGTAAGTAAATATGTGCCAAAATGCACAAGATTGTGGATTTGATGTGAGAACTTGCATAACAAAAATCTGAACGTGTATGTCAAAATCTTCTACTGTAAAGGAAAATCTCACACACATACGTGAACTGAATTTGTAGTTACAGAAGAAGATACGTCATGTAAGACCATGTGAAAAAAACTACATGTAAGTCCAATTTTCTTGTAATCATTCAGGTTTTTGCATGTGTTAACTTTATGTTACAACGTCAACTTGGCAACTACAACTTCTTGAATCTGCTGCTGCAAGCACATACATTTATTCGATTCATTTGTATAGTCTAAATAAGTGTTGGGTGAATGTGAAAGTGTAAAAGTGCTTTGCTTTCAGACCTGTGGCCTGTTTGTTTTGTTCCGATTCAGGGGGTAATTGTTTAGTTTTTCGTTTGTGGGGTTTGTGTTCACAAGGCAACCGTCTGTAGCGGTTCAAAGCTGTTAACAAATGCCATGCGCGAACCAACTGTTGTCTCATTGGTCAG